>NW_007726374.1:171895-333302 GCF_000696425.1 Galeopterus variegatus | reverse complement strand
TTGCCTTACTGGTTGGTAACAACAGAGTTTTCTTTTCCTGTGGTTTATTTTGGCATAGACTAGTGTCCCTTTCATACAGTCAGCTACTGTTTACAACTGTTGTTATCATGTTTTTCCTTCTTTTTCTTCTGGTATACTCTCTTCCTGTTGTTAGATACTGTCAGTTCACCAATGGAATTAGCTTTATAAGCCACTGCATTTTCTTTTTCCATGGGATGGGATCAGTGTTTTGTTCTGTGTCATCTAAACAGCATCGGTTTTTATGCACGAGGATGTTGTTCAGAGGAAGGAAGAGGGATGGTGGACACAGGTTGAGAGCTAACCTAACGATTTCATGCATTTGGTGGTAAGCCTTAACGAACTTCCAGTTTCATGCTGTTGGATTTAGTCTGTAACCTGCTGGAACTCAGTCTTGAATTAACACTGGGTGGATATAAAAAGAGTAAGCCAAGAAGTTAGCACTTCTGTAAACTGTCGCTGTTTATTTAGCTGGAGAAAATTTAGTGGGTGGTCCAGTCTTCATAACCAGTAAGAACAGAGTCAAGTCGTAAAGTCTTTGATGAGAAGAAGACAATAGCAACCATTCCATTTCTTTGCTTTTATCAAAGCTTAAAAATTAGTTCATTATGTATGATGATCTTGTAGGAGATAATATTTTAGCTGTCACTCCATCAAGTTGTTTAGTTTAAATCTAAGAACTAAGTTCATTGGAGTGAGAAGAAGACAATAGCAACCATTCCATTTCTTTGCTTTTATCAAAGCTTAAAAATTAGTTAATTATGTATGATGATCTTGTAGGAGATAATATTTTAGCTGTCACTCCATCAAGTTGTTTAGTTTAAATCTAAGAACTAAGTTCATTGAAAGCTCTTCCTGATCCATGAAATGAATAACAATAATAAATGTTAATAGAAGCAAAGACTTTATTTGGTTTATTTTTTGGAGGGGGCACAGAGAATAATTGTGACATGATGGGTTATATTTTTGTTGTTATTTTTCTTTGTTCTCTTGGGTGAAAAAATACAATCCCTAATTGGTGTTTGTTCCAGATACATGAAACCTTAATAAACTGCCCCATTAATTAGCCACATTGATTACCACCTTTAAAACAGTTTAGTGACGTGAGAATTTGTTAGATTTTTCTCATGTGTAACAGAGATTAAGTTGAATTTCTTAGGTATCACTGCTGCTTTCCTCCTTAATCTCTAAAAGCAGTTCATCTTTATCATAAATACTTAAGACAAAAATCACATGAGAGGAAATGTGGTACAGTGACTGAGGACTCTGGAGTCAGATGGGCTGATTGGAATCCTGGCTTGGCTACTTCCCAGCTGTGTGACCTTGGGCTTCAGGGTCTCCTTCTGCAACATGGCATGATTGCAGAGCTTCTTCATAGGGTAGTGTGTGGCTCAGATGAGGTCATACATGAAAAGAGCCTGGAACAGTGTCTGACCCTTAAGGGAGAGGAGGGGAGAGACAATGGAGGAAAGAGAGAAAGGAAAACAAGGTGGGGAGTGGGAGGATGGAGAGAAAGTTTAAGAAGGATAGTAGAAGAATCACAAATATAAAATGGCCAATTTTTAGTTTTTCCTGAGAAGAGATGTATGAGCATGCTCACATGGCTTTGAAAAACCTTGGTATTCATCAGCAAGAAAATTGAAACTTATATTGAAGCAGAGGTATAGACCAGTGTGACTTGTGTCCTGGCCAATTGCCTGGTGTCCCCTGTGGTCAGCTTGATCCCTCTTGGCACTGTCAAAGGGTTTTATGGACAGCTGTTTAGACAAACTTTGGAACTTGACTGTTTGCACTTGATTGCCAGAATGTGTAATTATTTACCAGTGTTTGCTAAGGATGTCAGTGTAGCTTTTTGGTGAGAGAAAGGATTAAGTATAATATTTGAAGTCATCTTGTTCAGTCTGCTCGTCCTGGCATTTGTTATAGCACTTAGTTTGGCATGTAACAACTGAAACTACTGGTTAACTCATTAGACAGTTATTTAGAAATCCATCTTCTCAAAGCAAAAAAGAACCCTTGCTCATGCCATAGTTCTTTTCTCTAAGATGACAATAACTGTGAGTAACTGGAAGATTGAGAAAATAAGTTTTGGAAAGATAATAATAATTCAAGAATTTTTCTTGGATGGCGACTTCCTTTTTAAAACCTGAACTGAGCCTTATCAAAACAGTAACTGACCTTTGAAATAAAACACAACTGCTGGGTAAGAAGCTCCAGGAGGGCAGGGATGTGTCTGTGTTGTTTATGACTGTAACCTTTGTGCTGAAATCAGTACCCAGCTCATAGCAGCCTCTCAGTAAATGCTGAGTGAGTGAGTACAGTATTTAAATTAGCATGGCTGTCCCTCAGAATAATAAGTTAAAGGGAAATAGCATGCATATGTAAACCAAAACATCAGCTCACATGCCTGAAATGTCATCACTGTAAGATCAGGACCTATTTCTTCTGCTCCAATTAAAGAAGAAAATCATAAGACAGGAAACATAAACTGAAATACTCTGTACTCATACTGTGTTTTGACATCTGTAATAAGTTTAAAATAAAAACTTCCTAAATCCTTTTGTATTGAAATTTTCAATTTGTTTCTTGGTAGTATTATTCATTCAGACTTAAAGTGAAGTTAGGTTGCTGCCACTAATAATGGACATGTGTTTTACGTTATTAAAACAGCATGTCTTCTGGGTGTTGTCATGTACGACAAAAGCTTGCGTGTTTTCTCTTGATGCTGTGCCCTGTCTAGTGCCATGGCAGGGTCTAAGGACCAAATGAGGTCTTGTTCTCACACTGGTATTCTTTTGGCCACTTTAGACTACCCCATGTCCATTCACACAACTAACTGGCTGAGTTTTCTCAGTTCTCTGGTCTTCTCATATTAAATCATTATCCACTAACTTAAAGTTTAGACAAAAAGAATGGTTATAATCCTCTTTCTTTACTCCTCTCTCTTCCTTTTCTTTCCTTAAAGTTGGCCTCTTAAATTTATTATACTAGTAATTGATATCATTGTTATATACTTTATACATTATAGTATATATTAATAATTACTATTAATAATATTAATAGTGTTAATAAATTGTGTGTGCATATACATATACAGAGGAAGGGAAAGAGGTCGGTGGACAATTTGGCTGACTATTATATTAATGTGAAAATGTGTTAAAAGAGTTTGTGTATGTATATGTTGTTGCTTTTTTGCTCCCTTTGCAACTCAGATAACAGCGTCTTCTTGGGATGTAGGGAACACATATACTTAGAAGACAGAGCCTCTTTTTCTCCTGTTGGTATGAACGACATATGCAAAAAGATTGAAGGAACTCATCTTCTCTAGCCAGGGCTCTGTAAGAAAAAACACTGGAAGAGAAAAAGGCTCAGAGAGAAGTAAAAGCTTATGGCTCTTTCTCCTAGCAGAGTTAACCTTATCTTCATCAGCTTTCCCCCTGCCTCAGAGAGGCACCTTTGGAAGGACCCAAGTAGAGTGTCCAACTTCTCTGTTCAGAGTTAGCTAGCCTTTGGGTCGCCATCTCCCTGTGCCTCCATGACAGTGGAGTATTGCATGAGTATTTCTGACTTCTTCTGCCATAAGCACACACAGCCTAGATGAATAAATCCTAGTGGAAGGGGGCAGGGAATTTTGGCATTCACAGGGAACCAAGTTGATACCTGATCTGCCCACTGGGGAAATTTGGCAAAGTGAAAAAGAATAACTCTTTGTGACTCTGAAAATATAAAGACAAATAAAAATTAAAGCTGGAGAATCCACTTGAGGTTGAAAAAAAGTGTTAAGCTCTTTGTTGGTCATATGACTTATTCTTGGCCTTCAAAAAGCCAAGAGACTCTTGTGGTCTAATCTGGAAAGAGTTGCTAACTCTCTGTGTCACCTTGGCAAATTGGTTGATCTCCCTGTGCTGTAGTGTTCAGTCCAGCTGCTGGATGGGATGAAAGCAAGACCTCACTGAAACCAGATGCTGCCTCTCTGAAAAGCTTTCAGCAATAAATAATATCGTATATACTTTGTTCCTGGCAGCAAATACTGAACTGTTCTAATCCTCTGTTTTCACTTGCTTTTAAATTTCTGGAAATTTCTTCTTTGGGCTTGAATTTTTCCATGCTTGTCTTCAGCCCAAAACTTTTTGGAAAGTTTGACCAAAATTTCACTTAGCTGTTTTTCCTGAGTTATAGGAGAATAAGGGCAATGCATTGTTTTTCAGCTCATAAAGTAAATTTCAATTTTTCCCGGTATACGTCAGAAAAATAGTGGAGCTGCTACATTTAAAGTGTTTAGGACTAGTAAAAGAATCATGATATGTTAAAGAGTGCCAGCAGAAGACAAATTTAAGTCTCTGAGTATTTTCTCCAGTCATTAAACAGGACCACACACAATCAGGACACACATAAAAAGCTCTAGTCTAGTTTTAAAGATGGCCAAAGAGGAACATTCCACATACTTTTATTCTCTCAGTAACCCATCCCCAGTCACCAAAGGCAACTTCAGCTGCCATCATTTGTTATCTTTCTTGACCATTTGCTCTATATATGTAGGTTTGGTTTCTAAAATGATGTCATGGTTATGTGTTAGCATTGACCCCTTGTTTATGTTTTGAATAAAGTTGACCATTTTTTTCAGGTGGTCCTCAAAGAAGACTTCTCTGATCCTTATACTGGATCATGTGTCCATTCATAGCACGTATAACATAATTATATACATGTCCAATGACTTTCATCATATCTGCTGCCCCACTAGACTGAAAACTCCATTACAGCAGGGACCGTGTCTGATTGACCCCTTGTTTATGTTTTGAATAAAGTTGACCATTTTTTTCAGGTGGTCCTCAAAGAAAACTTCTCTGATCCTTATACTGGATCATGTGTCCCTTCATAGCACGTATAACATAATTATATACATGTGCAATGACTTTCATCATATCTGCTGCCCCACTAGACTGAAAACTCCATTACAGCAGGGACCGTGTCTGTTTTACTCACCATTGTATCTGCAGCACTTAGCATAGAGCCAAACATAGACAAGGAACTCATTGTTGAGTGAATTAAGTGACTATGGGTACAATTGTTCTTGTCGAAATTTGTTACCCATTACCACTGATCTTGGTAATAGATTTGTCCATTCATAAAAGCATGCATCATTCAGTGAAAGCCACAGAGTATCTTACTTTATACCAAGCATTGGTAGGAATGCTGGGAATCTGTCTTTGCTTTGGCAGATAGCACAGAGGTTCTTGAGAATTAAATACACATCAAAACAAAAAAATTGTATTATTTGGATAAAATTACTATACCTGTAATTGGAATATTAGACTAAAAAAGCCAAAGCCAACCTCAGAGAATTTATTTACTGAGCATCTATTATGTGCTTGGCCCTTCTGTTAGGTACTGAGAAGAGAACAATTAGGAAGACATAGTCTCTGCCAGAAGTCATGTATAGGTTAACAGTGGCAAGAAGATAAATCCTGAGGTATCTATTATACAAGCTGGAATATAATAAAGAGGTGAAAGTTAAAAGTAGAAGATATGTCATCATACCACAAGATTCCTTGTGATCTTGTTCAAATCTCCTGAAGAATCAGGAAAAGCTTTATGGTGTTAGCTTTATGGTCAGAGGTCCCATGGAATAGGCAGTTAGTTGCAGCTCCTTTCATAGCCACATCCTGTAAGCCTTAACCCTTCTTGCCATGTGCTCTCTCTGTGCCCTCAACCTTGAGAAACTGATCAAATCTCTCTGTGTTGGAAAATAAACTGGAATGAAGCTCAAGCCCTTGACATCAAAGTTATTAGGGTCATTATTGTGCACATAAGACCCAAAGATCTTTTGATGCTTTTACAAGCATGGGTAGTTTTTTGTCCCTACATTTCAGTGTTTTGCCGTGAGTTTCAAGAATATGGGCCGGCCCCGTGGCTCACTCGGGAGAGTGCGGCGCTGGTAGCGCTGACACTGCGGGTTCAGATCCTATATAGGGATGGCCGGTGCGCTCACTGGCTGAGCATGGTGCGGACCACACCATGCCGAGGGTTGCGATCCCCTTACTGGTCAAAAAAGAAAAAAAAAAAAAAAGATGTTACAGTGGTGTAAGTGTGTGCAGTCAAAGGTGACTGAATGAACCAAGGACAACTGGCTCACAGAGCTCCAGCCACGCTGACTCTCCTTCTGTTTCCTAAATCAACAAGCTTGTCGAAATTTGTTACCCATTACCACTGATCTTGGTAATAGATTTGTCCATTCATAAAAGCTTGCATCATTCAGTGAAAGCCACAGAGTATCTTACTTTATACCAAGCAATGGTAGGAATGCTGGGAATCTGTTTTTGCTTTGGCAGATAGCACAGAGGTTCTTGAGAATTAAATACACATCAAAACAAAAAAATTGTATTATTTGGATAAAATTACTATACCTGTAATTGGAATATTAGACTAAAAAAGCCAAAGCCAACCTCAGAGAATTTATTTACTGAGCATCTATTATGTGCTTGGCCCTTCTGTTAGGTACTGAGAAGAGAACAATTAGGAAGACATAGTCTCTGCCAGAAGTCATGTATAGGTTAACAGTGGCAAGAAGATAAATCCTGAGGTATCTATTATACAAGATGGAATATAATAAAGAGGTGAAAGTTAAAAGTAGAAGATATGTCATCATATGAGATTCTTGTGATCTTGTGCCAATCTCCTGAAGAATCAGGAAAAGCTTTATGGTGTTAGCTTTATGGTCAGAGGTCCCATGGAATAGGCAGTTAGTTGCAACTCCTTTCATAGCCACATCCTGTAAGCCTTAACCCTCCTTGCCATGTGCTCTCTCTGTGCCCTCAACCTTGAGAAACTGATCAAATCTCTCTGTGTTGGAAAATAAACTGGAATGAAGCTCAAGCCCTTGACATCAAAGTTATTAGGGTCATTATTGTGCACATAAGACCCAAAGATCTTTTGATGCTTTTACAAGCATGGGTAGTTTTTTGTCCCTACATTTCAGTGTTTTGCCGTGAGTTTCAACAATATGGGCCGGCCCCGTGGCTCATTCGGGAGAGTGCGGCACTGGTAACGCTGACGCTGCGGGTTCAGATCCTATATAGGGATGGCCGGTGCGCTCACTGGCTGAGCATGGTGCGGACCACACCATGCCGAGGGTTGCGATCCCCTTACTGGTCAAAAAAGAAAAAAAAAAAAAGATGTTACAGTGGTGTAAGTGTGTGCAATCAAAGGTGACTGAATGAACCAAGGACAACTGGCTCACAGAGCTCCAGCCACACTGACTCTCCTTCTGTTTCCTAAACCAACAAGTCAATTACCTTTTCATTTGGAAGTCTTCACCCTCAGATTTTGCCATAGCTGGATCCCTTTTGTCATTCAGATCTTAGCTCAGCTGAAAGGCCTTCTCTGACCCCCAGTTACAAATGAGTCACCCTAACCCATTCTCCATCACCCTCGTGCTTGCTTTGTGGAATTTATCCCCATCTGATAGTTTCTTTTTCACTTTTTTTCTTTTACTTTTTACTGTTAATTTTCTCCCACTAGATATCAGTTCCATGAAATAGGAACCCATTACCACTGATCTTGAGTGCTCTGGAAAGTGCATGGCATGCAATGGGAACTCAGAAACACTTGCGGAATGATCAGTTGAATGTATGAATGGTGAGTGGTGAGAGGCTGAGGGAACCAGTCCAGAGTCCTATTAAGCCCTTTGCCTGAAGAAAACCTCTTGTAAGAATCATCAGCTATTCTTGAGGGTGCCTTTATCTTGAATCTAGCCTAAACCATCTCTCTACTTGTTTTCTGTGAAGATTTTTCTTCCTTGTACAGCAATAGGCACTAAGAAGTACAGGTCCAAACATTTTAGATTAAAGGATGGGTCTCAGATATAGGTTCCCTTTGGTCTATACTAGGAAGCTACAATCACTGAGGCCAGCATATTTTTTCAGGATTTAATCCAGATTTCTTTTTCTAGGCTTTTCAGGCATCTGATGCACTGGCCTCCAGGTATAATTTAGAACTTTGCTTCAGGTTTATAAAGCTATTTATGCTGTAGATCTGTGAAATGTTTCTGACATATTAAAAAAAACTTTACAGTTTCTCTTGCTAGTAATTTTCATCTGCCAAAGAGCTTGTCTACTCAAGAAGATACTCTTGGCATGTATTTTGATTTTTCATATTACTTAGACTGATTCTCTTTTATTATTATTATTATTGTTGTTGTTGTTGTTATTATTATTATTATTTATTTTTGCTTTGCTGGGAAAACCTATTTATGAATGAAGAGAAAAAATTGACTTCTCACTTTAGAAGAGAGGATGTTACTTGGGTTGAGAGTTCTAGTTGTCTAAAATGTGTTTATCTAGTTCTTAACTATATCAAAAATGCGTACAGCTTCACAGATGTCTGACTCCTGAAGGTGAATCTGGCCATTTCTGAGTTTGACAGCCTACATGAAAGTGGATGTCACACCATGTGTATGACTGAAGCCCGCTATCACGGACAGAGCTTAACTATGAGGGGGGGGGGGGGTCACTTAGTCTCTGCTTGGTTCAATCTTCAGTAGGTTTCACATCTGCAATGGAAATATGCTATTTGTCTAAGGCAGGTTTATGAAGGACATTTACTCTTGTCATCTTTTCTAATCCTAAAATATAGGATCTATGTTTTTTAGCATTCCACTGTTACCTGGTAGGGACTCATTAGTCATCCTTTCTCGCCTTTATTACACTGGCCCCATCTTCTTCACCTGAAATAAGTTAAATGTGGAATTAGCACTGAAGAGAAATAGAGTGAACTCAATCCAGAATGGGAATAGGAATTGAAAGGAAGTAATTTAGGGGCAAAACACTTTTCTGTTTTTTTGTTTGTTTTTTGACTTTTGCTAAATTTAATTTTTTCCCAGCTTTTTTGAGGTATTATTGGCCAATGAAAGTTGTATATATTCAAGGTGTATAAAGTAATGATTCGATATATGTATCCATTATATAATGAATGATCACCACAATCAAATTAATTAACATATCCTTCACCACACAGTTACCATTGGGGTCGGGGGGGAGGGTGGTAAGGGAGTTAAATCACTTTTGAACACTAGCTGCAACCCAATTTCAAATATTCCTGAATGAATGGGGACCCTCAACTCTGAAATTTTTATTTTTTTTTTAGGCTGCAACCCAATTTCAAATATTCCTGAATGAATGGGGACCCTCAACTCTGAAATTTTTATATGGAAGAAAACGTCCACACTGTTTTACAAAATAGTTCACATTACCAATTCAGTTAAAGGAGCAAGGTGAGCCACGGTTGTAACTCAGAGTGGCAAGTATGGTGTTCTTATCTAATCTACTACCTACTTTGCCTTTTTGCTCTAAAGTGGGGACCATATTAAACCCAAAGAGTAAAAAGGCTTTGCCTTTTTAGGGAAGGAAAAGTAACAGGACCTTTTGATGCAACTCACTTAGGTTGAACCTTTTATTAACATTCAAGATGTGCCAGGTTTGCACAAGCTATGAAATATTCAAAGATAGATTGTTGGCACAAACTAACACACCTATTCTCTTGGGTTTTCCCTCTTTCAATGAGAATAGCTAAATAGTCTCTTTCTAGATAAGCAGTTGAAGTTACCCTGCTCGACCCTTAGGAAAAAGTTTGTGAAGGATATTACTCTACGATATACAAGGGAAATGTTCCTGCATACATTGAAATATAAATGGATGCCCATTCTGGAAAAATGTATTATTTCTTAAAAGCAAAATAATGTTTTTAAGTCACTGATTCAGTTTCTAAGGAATTCTCAGCAGGGGCTTCTTAATTCTCAGTGGTTACCACAATATCAATAGCAAAAAAAGAAAACTACTTATGGATTTTCTCAGAATATTTTCTGCAGTCATTTGAGACAGTGAATGTGGCCTTCTGGCACACTTGCATATAGGAACTCAGATAACCACAGATGTATGAAGTTCATCCTAGATTGCTATGTCCTTTGCAGAGATTCTGCCTTGTGCTGCCTGTTAAGGTTACTGTATTATTATTTTGATGTTTCTCAACCAGCTGAATCACATTGTAGTGCATGAAATATTGTTATTTTAATGGATGTTTGCTAGCAGGTTCCACAACGGCCCACTTGAGTAAAATGAACTAGCCCTCTCAAAGCTATTTGTTGGAATTCATAGTGACCAAACATGACTCCCTGGTCCAGCTCACCAAGGTCATGTTTGTCTATTTGTGACTTCCAGGACAGAGAGATTGAGAACGCTTTGTTAATCATTGTGTCCCTAAATTGGATAGAGTTTTTCACTGGAGTATGTATGCACTTAAATTAGCATGCTTCTTGCAGGCTAGTGAAAAAAGAAAACAGCTTTTTTTGTTGCATTAATCAGACACTGCTGAAACCAGACTTTCGGGAAGCCTTGTGACAAGATCTAGTCTGTGCAATATCACTTATGACTTGCTTTTCTTTTGGAAGGGACACTCTGTGGGTTTTCTCTGGAATCTATGAATAAAATGTTTCTCAGCCTAAAAACTGGGATTGAGAAAGCTCCTCTTCCTTGTCATACAATAATAAGTCTTATTACGGACAACTGTTGGGGCAGGGGGTGGGGACTGGATTGGGTGTGGGGGTTGAGAGTCATAGATTCAGTGACTGGAACTTACATGAGTAACCATTCTATCCCACCTCTCTTAGGATTGTCACAGGAATATATGCCCTTACATACAGAAAGTCATTAGAACCTCTTTTTATCTTTATATTTGTGTAATTTTTTATGGGCTTGTTAATTTTGACTCTGGGCAGGGATATAGATTTGGAGCTCTCTGAATTACTTTGTTTTATATGTATATATTTTGTGCAAAGGATACTACAATAAATACCTATGTACCTACCACCTAAAAGAATACATCAAATAGAAACATTTTTTCTATGTGTGCTTCTAATCTGTTATTTGTAAAGAAATGAATTATACGGATAAATTTGAAGTCCTCTGTTTTACCTTCTCCAGTTACCCTGCTCTCTGTTCTCCCAGAGGAAACTGTCATATATTGGTATTTGTACAGTTCTGTTTTATACTTTTTTACTTTTACTATATATTTGAAACATGCTTGATACATCCATGAAATTATTTGTGGATTTAAAAATGTACATGTATTTTACTATAAATGTGGAATTCAATATTTTGGAAATTTCTACCTTTACTACCAAACGTTTTGTTTTCAGAATTTACCCTCATCGTATAACTCTAGTTCATTTTTTTAAAAACTGCTGTATATTACTTCATTTTATGAAAATACCAACGTTTATTTATTTATTCCTGTACTGATCAGAATTGATCCAATTTTTAAACTAAAGTAAATGATGCTGAAATAAATATTCTTATACATTTCCCTTAGGGCATATGTGATTGAGTTTTTCTGGTGTATATGTAAGAAGACTTGCTGTGTCATTGGATACATGCATTTCCGTGTCTGTTCGATATTGCCAAATTGCTCTCCAAAGTGCTCACACCAATTTCCACTCCTACCAGCAATGTATGAGAACCTCATGCCCCAGGTCATTGCCAACACTTAATTGTTATCAGATGTAATTATTTTCTAGTTGATGGGTGTGAATCACTATCTCATTGCTTTAATTTTTATTACCCTGATTATTTATAAAATTCAGCATTATTTTTATAGGGCTATTTGAATTTCCTTCTATCTCAACTGTCTCTTCTACTCTTTGTGTATTCTTCCATTGTCTGTTCTTCTCTGTATTGATTTATAGGAGTGTGTGTGATCCCAGTATATATATCCTAATGTATATATTTATATTTCATATATATACATATACATATATATAACTAATTGTTTGTTATGTATATTGGAAAATTTATCTCCCTACCTGCTGGTTGCATTTAAATTTTGTTCATGACAACTTTTAACACAGACAGTTTTAAATTTTGATGTAATTAAATTCATTTTATTCTTCTACTTTTTGTGAATTGTTTAAGAAATCACTTTCTCCTCCATGATTATATTACATATAAACTCCTGTACAATAAATTTTAAAAATTTATTTCTGGAAGTTTTGTTTTAAATATGTAGAACTTGAATTCATCTGCCAATTTTTTAATAGGTTCATTTGGTTTTTTACTGTATAATTGCTTGAGTTCTATGTATATTCTGGGAGTTTATATATATAAATTCCAGATGAATTAAATATATATATATATAAATAAATATATAGATAGATATAATTAACATATATAATTAAATATAGTTAATATTTAAAATATTTAATTATATATTAAAATTTTAATATATAATTAAAATATGTATAAATATATAAAGTACTTTTTAAGATTTTTCTGTACCCTGCTTGCCATATGGTGATCTGCTCCATATTTATACTGCTCAGCGATTACTGTGGGCTTTTAATCTAGAAACTCAATTCATTCTTTAATTTTGTAAAATTGTCAGTAATAACCTTTTCCAAAACTGATTCTTAGAGTTGAATTAAATCCCCACCTTTGGAACTCTCATCATATATATATGTTGGATCTTCTTAATCTGCCCTCTATGGCTCATAACTGCTCTTTCAAAATTTTCAGACTACTGTCTTAATTTAAAAAAAATAAATATAAACCTACTATTGCAGTGTTTGGCACAGAGGAAGAAGTTCAAAGTGTAAATTTGAAGTGCCACGTTGTCCATCAGTTCTGGCATGGGATATTTTTTAAAGCTTTTTTTAAGGTTGATATACCTTATCAGGCAGCTGATCTTAAAATCAAATGAAGGATAAAAATCTAAAGGTAGTCTGATGGCCTGGGAAAATCAAGCTGATTAAAACGCTCTCTTCCATTTTCTACTCCTATATACCCTCATCCCTAGATCCCTGGAGAATGAGGAAGCTTTCCTTAAAAAGATACGTATATGGACATTCATATGTAGGAGAATGAAACTGGACCCATACTTCTCACCGTATACCAAAATCAACTCAAAATGGATCGAATAATTAAATATACGTCCTGAAACAATAAAACTCCTTAAAGAAAACATAGGGAAAACACTCCAGGAAGTAGGACTGGGTACAGACTTTAGGAATACAACCCCAAAAGCCCAGAAAACCAAAGGAAAAATAAACAAATGGGATTATATCAAGCTAAAGAGCTTCTGCACAGCAAAGGAAAGAATTAGCAGAGTGAAAAGACAACCAACAGAGTGGGAGAAAATATCTGCAAAATATACATCTGACAAAGGATTAATATCCAGAATATACAAGGAACTCAAACAACTTAACAGCAAAAGAACAAGCAACCCAATTAAAAAATGGGCATTATAGCTGAATAGGCATTTCTCAAAGGAAGATATATGAATGGCCAACAGACACATGAATAAATGCTCAACATCACTCAGCATTTGGGAAATGCAAATCAAAACCACTTTGAGATGCCATCTCACTCCAGTTAGGATGGCTAATATCCAAAAGACTGTGAATGACAAATGCTGGTGAGGATGCAGAAAAAAAAGGAACCTGCCTACACTGTTGGTGGGGACTGCAAAATGTGGCAGCCTTTATGGAAAATGGTATGGAGGTTCCTCAAACAATTACAGATAGATCTA
The DNA here is from genome assembly GCF_000696425.1 of Galeopterus variegatus. Classification (NCBI taxonomy): domain Eukaryota; kingdom Metazoa; phylum Chordata; class Mammalia; order Dermoptera; family Cynocephalidae; genus Galeopterus; species Galeopterus variegatus. The sequence goes on along the minus strand of NW_007726374.1, from coordinate 319,712 downwards.
CCATACGACCCAGCTATTCCACTGCTGGGTATATACCCAGAGGAATGGAAATCATCATGTCAAAGGGATATCTGTACTTCCATGTTTATTTCAGTGCTATTTACAATAGCCAACAATTGGAACCAGCCTAAATGTCCATTATTGGATGAGTGGATTCGGAAAATGTGGTATATCTACACAATGGAATACTACTCAGCTATTAAAAATATGAAATACTACCATTCACAGCAACATGGATGGACTTAGAGAAAATTATAATAAGTGAAATACCACATGTTCTCACTTATTTGTGGGAGCTAATAAAAATAAATAAATATACAAACAAATAAACAGGGACAGGGGAAGAAGACACAACAACAATCCTAACAATTCCTTGAACTTGTTAAGACAAGTGAACAGATATCATGTTGATAGGGTGGGGGGGAGAGAGGAAAGGGAGCAAGAAAAGAAGGAATTGGTAAAAGGATGTGAAAATCAGCTACATTGTATATTGATAAATTAAAATTTAAAAAATCATTTAAAAAAAGATATGTATAGAAAAAAAACAAGGAAAAAAATTAGAACTCCACCAAGGAAAGGAATCCAGCAAAAAGTGGGAGAGCATGCATTGACAATTCACAGTAAATGTTTCAAAGAATATTCAGCCTCACTAATTCTCAAATAAATGTAAATTTAAACAATGGCAGATCATTTTTATCCATTAAATTAGCCATGAGAGGAAGAAAAGAAAATTTTTGCTAATAATTGCAATAGTGAAATTGAAGTTCTCTGCTGGTCTGGTCTGAGTCTGAATTAGTACAGTTTGAAAGCAATTGGGTAATATTCAAATCTCATAAATATTTTACCCTTTCATGAAGCAATATTAATGGGAATCAACCATTAAGCCACAAATGAAAATACAGGTCAAATTCCCTCCCACCCCAAGAGATGTTTATTGTAACACTATTTTTAATGAAAAACTAGAAGCAATCTGTATTAGTGACCTACAGAGTTTTTTGACTGCCACCCATAGTTAAGAAAATATTAGTTCTACATAGGGACACACACAAGTATGAAAAAGTTTCATGTAAAGAAACTGTCTATTCTATTCCATTCATTTAAACAAGCCAACAAACAAAGGCAGGTTGACCCACTAAACTGATCCCACAACCTAAAAATAGGTTGTATCTCACAGTTTGAAAAGTGCTGACATGTATGATTAGTAATTGGCATATGATGGAATATTAACTAATGGAACAATTAAATTTTACATTCACAGTTTTTATTTTATTTTCATTCTGGGTTGGTTGGAAGGGTATGACACTCCTTCAGCCAGCAAGGACGGTATGTCTTGAGGTAACTCCATATAATGGGGATTTACTGTAATAATAACAGATCTCTGCTGCTGTTCCCAGCCATTTTCAATTCTCTCTCTTGGTCAGTCATGGGTCCTTCATGGATTATTTTGTCCTCAAGGTCCCTCTCTCTCTTGCAACTTCTCCAAGCTGATAGGGCCTGCCTGGGTCACCTAACATCTGATTTCAAGCATTTTCTATTGGTCATCCTTTGATAGTAGGACTTGATTCTCAATCTACTCAGTTAAAATTAGCTGAGCCAGCTTGATTTCATTTGAGTCAACAAAGAATTTCTAAGAGCACTATTTCCTAGAAAAGTGGCAATATAATTGGCAGGTATTTAAGAGACTCTAATGGTAAATGGGGGGAAAAATCAAAAACAAAAAAAGAGACAACCTTTTATATGTAGTCTGTTTTCAGTTTTCTTTAGGAATTTTATTAGAAAGAAGCAGGAAAAGAATCCAGAATTTGTTTTATACTAAATTAGCACTTTCCGGATTTCTATATAAGCAAGCATTATATACATTTACAATCAGAAAAAAAAAATCAAAATTGGTTCTGTGGAAAATGATCATTTTGCAAACAAGCATCATGCACTCTTACTCTTGATTTGGCTCAACTTCTTGATATAAATATGAAGTTTCTGTGATTAAAATTCTGTTTGAAGCGGAAAGGCTCATGTTTGTCCTAGCACTATCTCAGAGTACATTGCTCAGTACAAAATTGGTTAGTGGGGGGTGGGTGCAAAAATATGGAAAGATATAGCCCAGTTTCCTTTTCCCAAGCTCCTTCAGTTTCCTACTCTCTTAGTATAACCATTATTTTTTTGTGTGATAAACCCCCAATGACTTGAAGTTTGGGAATTTGGCTTGGGGTAAAGTGAGGCAGAGAGTCACCTATTTTTTTATTGGACCAAAATAATATTTCTTTCTGACAAGGGTGTGCATTTCTTAATGATTCCCCAGATAAAACTTTTCATTAGTTCTAACAGTTCCAAATACTACTGGTTTCAGCACTCTAATAGGGCTCATAGCTCTCTTAGACCAGAAGAAGGATCTTGTAAGGCTCATAAAAAGCCATGAGAAAATGTCATGTGTACAGGTACATTTTCTTTCTTTACAGGTATAAAGGGTAAAATGTCAGCTTATGTTTTACACAAGTCTTGTGTGATTATTCTTTTCCACTATCCTTTCAGTTGAGTCCTAAAAGTGAGGTGAAGAAAGATCTTTCTCTTTCAAGAATAAACTAGAAAAATCTAGGTTGGTGGTCACAAAACTACTGGCTAGATGGCCCTTTGCCTGTTTATGAACCCTTATTGTCTGGGATTCAACTTTATACCAAGTCCCAGAAGTATTCCACAGGTCTAGGTAGTCCTCATCCATGTTGTTTGGTGATCCAGCCTGTCAACATCCAAGCCAGCGGGAGTGGCGGAGGGCAAGTGGAGGGGATGCCCATTTCTCTGAAAGATACATATGCTCACATCCTGCTAGCCAGAATGTCATCACGTGACCATAGTTAGCTGCAAGATTGGCTGAGAAATGTCATCTTTCACTGGGTTTTATCACTAACTGAAAGTGGGGAGTCAACATTGGGGGCAACTAGTAAATATTTGTTAGACCACATCATGGATTGTGGTTTAATCCTAGAAACAAGGAAAGTCATTTAAATATTTTATTCAGAGGGATGTGGTGATGGTAATAATGTTTCAGAGCACATTGTGTGTGCAGTGTGTGTGTGTGCATGTGATATGTGTGTGCATGGAAAATGGGTTGGAGAGAGCCTGACTGGATGTTAGGAGCTCATTCCACAAGTGCAAGTGAAAAATGGTGGCTAGGCCTTGGGTAATAGCAGTAGAGAGGTTAAAGGGAATGGAATGGACTCACAAGATACTGAAGAAGTAATATTAACAGATCAAACAGGAGTAGAGGGGGTAGAGAAGATGTCCAGATAATTCCTGTGTCTCTGCTTGTGCTGCAAACTCTGGAGAAAAGGTTTTTATGGACCCCTGAGTTTAGTTTTGGAAATGTGCTGCCAACGTATCTGTCAGGCGGGCAGTTTCTACTCATCCAAAATATGATTTCAAAACAAATTAACCACCAATTCACAATCACTTACATTCTCAAATCTAGTCATTGTTAACTAAACTATTCAAATGAATTTTCCCCTTTGAAGGCTTCTCATCTTAAAGGGTTTGTATGAACTGCGTGTCACAGAATGGTTTATTGCATATAAACATAGCAAAGCTAGCCAGGCAGAAGGAGTCTTGTGCCCAGCAAAATGTCCCACTAATTTTGGCAGCAGTCATAAACCATGAGCAGTCTTCTTGTATTGATAGTGTGGATAGGACTGTCGGTCACACACAAGAATATTAATCACAGTCTTGCATGGTACAGCAACTCAGTCCACACTCAATGGTGGCATCATCGTGATTGTTTTAACCATGTGAGGAGCTACAGGAACTATGGCAAAGTTCCCGAGCTACAAAGCAGTCTTTCTGTTTTTGTATGTACATAGAGAATTAAACAATTCACTAAATGTTTAGTACTCATATTTTACACCTTTTAGTTGACCTTTGGTCTTTTTTCTGAGATCACTCTATTACAAGATTATTAAGAAGAAATGAAAACGTTATCTAAGTACTTAGTCCTCCTGCCCAATTGAACAAAATATCCTTAGTTAATAAGGACTTTGGTGTGTTGGAATGAGGGGACTAAATAATTAATATGTAGGAGATTCTAAGGGTTTTCTAATCAACTACTTTACACCTCTGATATTGTGGTTAAATGTTTACAATAAAACTAAGCATGCTAGGATTTCCAATGGGCACCGATGTGTTGGAAACCATTCATTCGTTCATTTCTTCATTTGACAGATATTCACTGTACTGCACACTGGGCACCTGGGATACTTCAGTGAGACACCAGTGAACACAACAGATGGTGGCTTCTGCTTTTGTTCTTGCACTCCTTAGAGAAGCCATGGGATTAGATTCAGAGAACACTGCTTATCTTCCACCCATCCAGATTGTAGCATTTGTTAAGTCTGAACGCTTATCCCTTTTCTCAGCTGATCTGCTTGGCCTTCACTTCAGCTGGCAGTGCCCAAAGAAGTACTGGGCAAAGGTCAGGGGATTTTTTTTTTTTTTATGTGAGGCAATGGTCTGGTGTGATTTAATCAATTCTTCTGATACCTGGTGTGTGTGAGAGAGAGAGAGACAGAGGCAGAGACAGGGAGAGAAAATGATTGGTTTGGGGGGATTTTGCAAAGGTTTATATATCAAAGCAGGAAGACCAAAAGTCAGTGATTAAGATATGCGGAGCAGTGACCAAAGAACTTCCGTGGGATTCCATCTTCAACTCCATCCTTTCTGCCAGATATTAACCAAATTAGTGTAAGTGATCTGCTCGTACATATGACTGAATGAAAAAAGAAAATTAAAAAGGTTCTTGATACAAAGTTTGGAGGAAACAGCGTGAAAACCCAGCCTCTATTTTAGGAATATCTGCCGCTGCCAGATATTAACCAAATTAGTGTAAGTGATCTGCTCGTACATATGACTGAATGAAAAAAAGAAAATTAAAAAGGTTCTTGATACAAAGCTTGGAGGAAACAGCGTGAAAACCCAGCCTCTATTTTAGGAATATCTGCCGGACTATTGGTTAGTATTCCCTTATTGTTAACTTTTATTAAAAAGCTGATAGGCAGGCCTTTTTTTCTGCTTGCTTTTGTATTTTTTAGATGTCAATCTCCAACACAGCTTAGGCCAGATGTTTTCCTTTTTTCTTCCATTTCATTCTTCCCTCTCCTGGCCTAATTTCTCGTTATTCTCTCTTTCCTCTAATTCTCTGCCCTTTTGCTTTCTACTTTAAGCAAAAAGTCTTCTCCTTGTGCTGGAGTTTATAACATGTTCTTATTAGGCAAAGCCCTTGGCTGCCTTCCTCCTTGTCTGATCACCATTGAGATATAATTTGGGTTTCCAAAGTGTGTTCTCTGAAGGAAGGGCTAGTTTTCTGAGCGCTTGAAGGAGCTGGTACATTTTGAGAAAGTCAACAGAGACTAGAATTTGCACTCAGGAAGTGCTCCTGGGTTTTAATTTTGTTCCTTGTTTTATATTTGCAGTCAGTTTACATTTAGAAAAGGATAGTAAGGAAGTGACACCCAATTATGTGTGTATTTTGCACCTTCTTTGGGGTTTTCTGAAGTCTGAGGGGTGGTCAACACTTTAAAGGAAAGGATATTAAGACTGTCTTTTTGTGCTTATAGCTGTACCTCTTTGCTGATTAACTTAATGCTTCAGTTTTCTTACTGCATGCCTCATTAAAACTATCCCATCAGGCTTGATGTAGTGGGAAACACCACTTATTCTGTCTCATTATGAAGCATTCAGACAAACTTTCAATGCAAGGGCATACTCCCACTTCCTCCAAACACCAATTTTAAAACATAAGGGGGTCTCTGTTCAGTCTTTCAACAATTCATTTAAAACTGGGTATGCCAGGCACTGTGGGGTACAAAGAGGACCCCCAGGAGAAAGATGAGAAAATCACTGATTCCTTACAGTGCTGCAGCACAGGTTTGTCAAGACTCTTATGAAAGGAGAGGAGAGGCACCTAACTTCACTGGTAGGGAGTGGGAGTTGTTGCTAAGATGCTTCTAGGTTGAAGTGACCTTGAGCTGAGGTTTAAGGGAATGAGTAGCAAAAAAGGATAAAGTGGGAAGGGGACAGAAAGCAGAGGCCAGAGGTATGGAAAGCCTGGAACCTTCTGAGAAGATTCTTCTATGGACCGAGGAAAAGAGAGGTTTGGGGAAATTGTGGAAGATGGGAATGGAAAGGTAGAAAGAGGCCACATCAGATCACACACTGGGCTGGATGTACCTTTCTGAGAGTTTATCATTTTTTCTGGGGGGTTGAAACACAGGATTGTTGATGTGCAGTTTAAGAAAATCCCTGTGGTGTTAGTGTGGAGAACAGACTTTTGCAAGGTTCTAACCAAGATTATTTTTAGAAATTAAGGCCCAGCTTGGTCCAGACTTGAGGGCTGGTTGTAAGTAATCTCTTTTTCTGGATTACTCCAGGGCTCTTCTTCAAAGAAGGTGGCAAACGGAACCCATCCTCTATTGAGGAAGTGAGCAAGTGGCCAGCTGGCTGGAGCAGGCCAGCAGAGCTGGTCTCTGTGCCCACATGTTACTATTTATTTGTACCAAATGCCTACTGAGAAGTGATATTACATGTGGTGGCACATATGAGCTGGGGGTGTGTGTGTCTTCTTGCTCCTTAAAGTGCTTCTTGAAAATAGTTAGGGACAGGTTGAAAACTATGTGGAGTACTGAAAAAGCCCTAAGAATGGGGACAGGAGACCCAGGTGCTGCTCCCAAACTGGACACAACCAGCTGCAGGTTCTTATACACATCACATCACCTCTCTGGGCTTCACTTACTTCATCTATAAAATGAATATAGATCTTTAGACTAAAGTGGTCCATAGGGCCCCATCCAGCTCCCAGATTCTGTAATTGTGATCCTGCCTTTATAATGGTCCCCCTGGGCCCCATCATCACTAATTTAGGGCTTCCAGACATTCTGATTAAGGGAGAAACTAGAAAAGCCATTTATCTTCAAATCAGTCACGTCCTACGGAATGTACTCTAGTGAGCATGGGAAATAATTTCCAAAGGAAGAAAATCATGATTTATGTTCTGTGCTGTGCTGATGATAAAGGAAAAGCAGAAAACCACTTATATACGTCTTCTCAACTCCTGTCTTTTCCTTTTTGGCCTCTCAAGTTTTTCTGCGTATCCCTCTTGTAGAAGTAGAAAGGAGTTTGGATGGGGATTCTGGGGGGACTGGTGGAAAGAGCTGAACTGTGGGAGGCCAAGTTCTGCCCCCGAGAAGAAGCAGTGCAATCTTTACTTGGCACATGCAGCCATTCAGGTGGTGTGTGGGCAGAACTTTGACATAACTGTGGCCTTCCTTGCCTTTCTGAAATTCTCTTGCACTGGCACCCAGCACGCTTAGGTGATGTTCTGGCTGCCCACAATTGAGCCCTAGGCCCATCCTCTAACCCCAAATTATCTTCTGGTCTCCTTTACTCAAATTAATTTCTGAAGATCCAAAACTATAGCTAAGTGATGATCTGGATATTCTTGGGGTGGGGGAGAATTTCTAGTACTTCTAACCTACATTTTTACAAACTGACAACCACCTCCCACACACACACACACACACACACAACGCATCTTTTTACTCATCAAAACAGCATGGCACTTTGGTGGTGAACTTATCTATTCTACAAACAGGGGTTCATCATTTTGTGACTTTGATATTGTGACATGTTCTGTAGTAGAGGATAAAAATAATCAGTGTAGACACAGAGGAGTGAACAGTTAAGTCCTGGGGAAGCATAGAAGGCTTCATGGAAGTGTTGGTTTGAATGTGATTTTAAGGGGTAGGTAGAATGGGTTTTGTCTGGCAGCAGCTTTGAATGTAAAAGAAGACAGACCATGAAGGAGGCTGTTGAGCGTCTAGAGGAGAGAAGAGGCCGTGGAGCTAGGACCGAGGGCAGAGGCACTACATTCCAGAGAGAATTCAGAGGTGAAATCACCCCTTATGGTGACAAGTTTAATGTGAGAGAAAATGGAGTAGGCAAGTATCTAGATTGAGTGACTGGGTGAACCCTACCCTTTGGCTCTTCAACATTTAGATGATGCTACGTATAAACTGTCTCCTGGGGATTTTATAGCTTTTCTTCCTCATTTGAAAGTAAAGTTTTAACTGGTGACATGCTCACAAGAAGTTGAAAAGTGAAAAATCCATTCGAATCACTTTTCAGTTTGAGGGGAAGATGAATGTTTTGTTACTGTTCTACAAGATGTAAAATAACCGATTTCACTCGAACAGACTGTAACAAGCGTTTCACTGTCTGTTCCTTCGACTTCCTGGTAGGTGGACAGTCTCTGTGAATCAGTAATGGTTCAGGATTTGGCTCAGCTTTCTGGTTCCAGTCCCCCTTCACCAGCCACTGATTTAGGAGAAACATGGCAGGTCATTGAATTACAGTTTCCTGAGTTATGCTGTGGTGGTCCCATGAGAGAGTAAACATAAGCCACCTGGGAATTAAATATTTAATCCAGAAAGACTGAAAACAAGTTCTCCTGAGCCAAGATTTGCAAGGGTATGTTACAAAGACTGGTCTTCCCCTTCCATACCACCCTTTCCTCCATAAATACATGTTCCTTGTCCTTGTCTTTTCCCTACCCTAGTTTGTGATAGATTTTGATCTTGGTTTTGATTTACTTTCTCATTAACACATTGCCTGTTTTTTTTTTTTATTTTTTTAAATGTCCTCATTTGAGCTAAGGTTAGGATGAAAAGCAAGGCCAGCAAACCGATGGAGACAGGATCATTTTTCCTGGGATCATCCCATGTCGATTTACATGTTCAAAAATAAATTGCATCAGTTGACCCAAAGGTGATCACTCTAGGGGCCTGATTAACACTGGCCAAACTCAAGAGATAGGCCAATACACCAGAATGCCAATACATTTGTTTATTCTCCATTGTGCTGCCAAGCAATTTCATTTCAGCTGATTATTGTATTAGTTTTCCAGAAAGAATGAACCCAGAAAACAAGGTAAGAGTTAGAAGGCCATTTGGCGACTGTAGAGTTGTGATAGAGGGAACTGAATGACCTTAAGCTATCAAGCTATCAAAATTATTGCACCTGTCTCTGTATTGGGATATTTTTGTTGGGCAGTCAAAGCACTCTTGGCCCTGGGGAGTTGGAGGAAATAAAACTATAAATTATTTACTATCTAATTTTTTTCAACATACCTTATCAATTATTATTAATTGATTGGTCTAGATTATCTGTAAAGTCTCTTCTGGGTCCAGATTGCTGCGAACTGCTAAAAAGCTCCTCTCCACATGGACATTTCAGTGATGACTGGTTTATGATCTTCTTGATTAATGTTTAGGAAGTCAACTTCAGGCTCTATTTGGATTTTAGAAACTATATTTATTTTCCATTACTTTCATAACAAATTACCACAAATTTGGTAGCTTAACACAATACCCATTTATTATCTCATAGTTCTGTGAGAAGTCTGGGCACACTGTGACTCAACTGGGTTCTCTGCTTAGAGTTCACAAGAATGAAAGCAAAGTGTTGTTAGAACTTGCATTATCTTCTGGAGGCTCTGGGAATGAATTTGCTTCCAAGCCCATTGGGGTTGTTGGACAGATTCAGTTCCTTGCTATTGGAGGGCTGTACTCCCCATTTCCTTGCTGGCTGTCAGCTGGCAGCCAGTTTTTGCTCCTAGAGTCTGTCTGCTCCATCTTGTGCATTTTATGGGGTCCCCTCCAGCAATAGCAGATGAAGTCCCTCTCATGTTTCTTATCTCTCTGACTTCCCCTTCCACCACATCTCATTGACTGACTGACTTCCTCTTGTGCTTTTACAGGCTCATTTGATTACACTGGCTCGCGCAGATAATCCGGGATAATCTCACTATTCTAAAGTCAGCTAATTAGTCACCTTAGTTACATCTGCAGAGTCCATTTACAGCAGTAGCCAGATTAGTGTTTGATTGAATAACCAGGTGTAGTAATCTTGAGAGGACCTCTTTAGCATTCTGTCTACCTGGTCTCATCAGTGACACTTTGAAATACTTATAATATCATTATTTGGGTGATCATATCTGTGGCTGGCTGATTTCATGTATACATGTGTATTCCTTTTATTTTGCCACTTCATAGGATAATATTTTCTGAAATTATTTTTATATTTTAGTATTTCAACCACTTGACATAGATTGTTGTCTGTTGCAAAAAGCACATTTACTGGTTTGTTGAATAGAGGAAAATTGATATTTCTTTTTTCTCCCCCCACTCAGGTGAGGAAAACTTTTGGGGGCTGATGAGCTTTATTGTCACAAAAGTTATAGCACATTTGGTTTGCACTTAGTCAGTGATTCTCAATCTTGGCTGCACTTTAGAGTCACATAAGAAAAATTTTAAAGTATCAATACTCCAGCCCCACCCTAGAGATTCTGATTTATCTATGGTAAAGCTAGGACATTTTTTCTTTAAGTTCCCCAGGTGATTCTAATATGCCACCAAAGCTGAGAACTATTGATGAACTCCAGACATTCTATTTTGGAGATAAGGAATCTGAGGCTAAGCATGAGAAATGATTCACTTAAAGTCTCATCACTATGATAGATCTAGAGCTAAAATTTCAAGTTCTGTGCCACAGACAAAAAGTTTATGGTTTAATTGTGTATACAGTTCAGTGCTCAGTAATTATGTGCAAAATGAGTGTTGAGAAGACCTGGAACCCCTTGCTTCTTGCTTCAGTAGAAAGACTATTTCTTTCTAGGACTTTATGTAACTGTTAGACACTACAAAATAACTGCTTAAATGTCTCTTTTCAGTAGCTTGGCCTGCCTCGTGAGTCATAATAAACACAGAGACATTCTACACTAGCCAGGGAGCTAGCCGCATGGACCTCCACAACCTCTCAGTGTTCTCGAGCTGCATGGTCCAATGTAGTAGTTACTAGCCACGTGTGGCTATTGAGCACTTGAACTGGGGCTAGTCCCAAATGAGAGGTGTTGCGAGCATAAAATATACACCAGATTCAAAGACTCAGTATAAAAAAATGTAAAGTGTCTCATTAATACTTTTTACATTGATTACATGATGAAATGATAATATTTTGGATATATTGAGTTAAATAAGATATAGTATTAAAAATAATTTTATCCTTTTTTTTTTTTTTTTTTTTTTACTTTTCCAACGTGATTACTTGAAAATTTTAGATTACATATGTGGCTGACATTTGTGGTTCACATTATATTTCTCTTAGTGCTGTTCTAGAGAGCATATTCTATTAACACTATTCACAATGAATGGTCCAAGTCCAAGTGATTTCACCTCCTGTAATCTTGAAGAGTGAAGTGATACATTGTAAACTTCCTGGTGATGAGACAGGACATTGATCTGCCCTGTGTTTGCCATCTATCTGGAAGCCAGTCAATCTGGCCACATATACCTCTTTCTATTCTTATGTGTAGGCTTAAAGGACACAGGGTGATGCCCCATACCATGAAGAGAGTCCTCTGCGTAGCTCTTGAGTAATGCACCTAAATGTAGACTAGGTGCTTTGGAGCTTCTCAGGCACAGAGATGAATACTATATCCCTTGAGATCTTGAAGAAACTGCTATGTCAGCATTTATGAGATATCACAGTGCTTGACAGGCCCTAAAGCTCTGAAAATATTATGGTGTCTGCCTTTCTCCATAATTCAAATCAAAATTTTACTTTCTCTCTTTTTTTTTTTTTTTTTGTTCTCTGTGGTTTTTCCTGATTCACTGGTACCCTAATCTCATATTTAGTCTGCCTAGTTTACTGTTTTAGAAGCAGCATAGACATGCGAAGGCAGGCCTTGGAGACATCAAGCATTCTTCCAAACCCTACCAAGGAATATCCTATCTTGTTGAGCTTGGGAGATTCACTTGACTTCTCTAAGCTCCTGTAAACTTCCATTTTCTCATTTGTAAAATGAGGCTCTCTCATGCAGGGTCTGTGTAAAAACTGAATGAAATAAAAAGATGCCTGGCACACTTATACATTGGGCAGATATTTGGTGGGCATCTACTCTGTGGCAAGGCTAAGGCTAGCTGCTGGGGATACAATAGTGAGACATCGCTACTGCCCCCAGTCTCCTTACAGGTAAAATAAGAGAAAGACAAAGAGCCGGGTACCATCAGGACATGAATAGCCCTCAATGAACGGCTTATCACAAAATCATGGAAAGGTGTTCAGGTGAAGGGCTTGTGACCTACATGATTAGCCTACACAAGTCACCAAGTCAGGCAATGTTGGGCTGGCACCAGGGCATGGAATTGCTGACTTTTCCTTCAGTAATGCTTTTCCCAGGAGGTCACGTTGCCTCACTCTTTGTTTCCCAACTTGTTTACCTTAAAAGAACAACTTCACCATGTTGGACTTGATAAGAGAAAAGGAGAGTTTCTCCCAATTTTTGATCCATATGTTATCAGGGTATGCTAGTAACTCTCTCTTTGAAAGCCTGCATTTTTGTTATGTTCACTTCAAAGAAGGCAGGAACATAAAGTGCATTTCTTTAAGATATAAAAATCACTTAGTACACTATGATTTACTATATTAATCATTGTCAGATTATTATCTCATCAAGAAAATGAATGTTGTTGTTTGAAGAATTCAGTCTGAGATCTTGTCTCCTCCCATAAATTAGGTTTCACAAAGAAAATTCTCATCTTAGAGTCTGAAAGAAATTCCAACATCTTCAAATTTGTTTAAAGAATATTCTCCATGTTCTAGACGATCTGTCACAGTAATAAAATATCAGATTTTAAAATGAGCCACTTGTGGAAAGAGAGAAAGAAAGCAGAAAGCCAGTAAGAAGTTTCCTTTTTCAAATGCTGTTTTGGAAAAAAATGACTTGGTAGGAGCAATGGTGCAAAGTGAGATGTAAGAAAGAACATACTGTTCATATAAGCACCCATGTGGTTGATTTTATCTTCCATGTGAGAATCACACCTGCGTCGTGAATTTATGAATGCACCAAGTGAATCAGGCTAGGTGAGTTGATGCTCAGCCACAGAGATAGTTGTTGTGGTAAGGTATTATTAAGTGCTAAGTGGGTTCTACTGAATTTAAACAGAATGCCACATGCATCAAGAAATTTCCATTCTGAACTCAATAACCATGCATGCCAATATAGCAACAGCACCAGGCCTTTGGCTACTGAAATGCCTCTTTTTTTCACTCCTCTGTAAAGGGAGAGATGGAGGCCCAGGTTCCTGTAACCCAGCTGCCTTCTCTGAGTTCTCCCAGGAAAAGTTCTAGCTTCAAGCCAAGCCTCTTTTTGTTGGAATTCATCTACACAATTTTTAGTTCTAGAAATCCATGATTCACAGAACAGATAATCTGTACCCAGTAACAACAGCATAAGATGAGGTAGATGAGGTAGTGACTCAGGGGGGAATCAGCCCCTAGAGTATTTTCCCCAAATGTGCCTCTGTGTAGTAGGTGTGCGATTGGCCTGTACACCTAAGCACAAAAAGGTAGCATTCCTACTTTATCCTAGGAGATGCATACATTCCATTATGATGGTCCTTCTCCTTCTCCAGACCCTCATGTGATAGAAGTGCTTGATTAAGAAATGAAATCTTCCATATTGTGGTTGCCCAAGAACACATTTGCTGATTGCTCTGTCACTAGCATAGACTTCCATTTTATGATATATAAATGAGGGCCCCACTCCCGATCTACCCCATGGGAACATAATGAAACATATATAGTCCATTTGTTACTACTATCAGAAAGACTAATAATTGCAATAACTAACTCTTATTGGATACATGCAGAGGGCATGCCAAACGCTTTGAATAAATTATCTCATTTTATCCTGATTTTTCTATGAAAAAGGGGAAAAATATTATTATACCCGTATTGGAGATGAGTAAACTGAGCTTGGTAAAGCCAGAATTTGAACCTAGCCCTTTCTGATTCTAGAGCTCATTCACTTAACCCCTAGGCTCACCTTCTCTGTAAATGAAGATCAAGGACAGCGTCTGTGGTAGAGGGTGATTGTAATGTCTATAGACCTGGGAAAGTATCTGTCAGTGATCATTAAGTAAATATGATCAGCTGACTGTGGATCAGATATCATCAAATGAAACCAGGTGTCCAGAGTTTGCTCAGCTGCACTGTCTCTTACATATTAGTTAGTGTCAGCAAATTGCTTAATCTTTGTACCTGTTACCTCATATGAAGTCTTCATAACATCATTCACTTCCCCAATGTTGTGCTGGGTCCTGGCTTATGAATCCATGTTCAGTGGTTTGCTCAGCTGCACTGTCTCTTACATATTATGTTAGTGTCAGCAAATTGCTTAATCTTTGTACCTGTTACCTCATATGAAGTCTACATAACATCATTCACTTCCCCAATGTTGTGCTGGGTCCTGGCTTATGAATCCATGTTCAGTGACTTCACATTGGTAACTTAAAATCAGCCTTTGTGGAGGTATTTACACCACAGAAATTGGCAAATGCTACAAATCATGGCCCTTTTTTAAATTCCAGAGTGACAGTTCTCTCTTCTGTTCCCATCATGCTGCATTGGGAATGACCTCTTAAAACATAACTGTAATAATTTTATATGTCATTAGAAATAAAAATTTTATTTTGTTTACTTTTGTTACAAAAGCAAATATGTTCATTATAACAGTTTAATGTTTTTGAATGCAAGTACAAACATATGAACCATAAAATGTATATACCCATGCTGTCAATTAGAAATATGGTACAAACCACATATGTAATTCAAAATTTTTAGCTAATCACACTTTAAAAAATAAGAATTGGGGGCATTCATATTAATAATATATTTTAACACAACAGTCCAAATTATGACTTCAACATGTAGTCAACATATATACTATTGAGATATTTTGCATCCTTTTTTTGTACGAAGCTTTCAGAATCCATGTATATTTTATACTCAGAGTACATCTCAATTTAGATGCTAAATTTTCATCAGAAGTACTTGATCTGTATTTAGATTTTATAAAATGTACAGCTGAAAAAGTAAATGTACACACCCAACCTGTTCCAAATATACTTAATTAAATAGTTATTAACATAGTTAATTAAAATTAAATAAAATTTAAATCCTTATTTAATTTCTCAGTCACATTAGCCACATTTCAAGTGCTCAACAGTCATATGTGACTGGTAGCAACCAAACTGGTCAACACAAGTACATACCGTAAATGCTTATATGTCTTATAAAAATGGAGACCTACTATAAATACTGCTCCCAAAGCCTTTTTTTCCCCCTCAAACTTTATACATTTAAAATTGCCATGCTGTATTCCCCACTAGATCCCTGGAAGGAGGGGGGAAACTCAATGAAAGTACATAGTTATATCAGAAATATCTGTGAATTTTTCCTTCCTCACTATTGCGAAGAAAGTAAATTGACCTAAGGCACTTTGGATCTGACCAATTTTCAAATGATCGGCACCATAAAAAGTAGGTAATAACATGAACTCTGAATGAAAACTGTTCAAATAAATTCCCAGTGCTAATTAGAATAGGTAATTTCAAATACCCTTTTGGATTAGCCTCTTCCTTTTACAGTGCTGAGTGCTTAGAAAAGCTCCGTGAGGAGACCGACTGGGTTGTTTTGCAATATTTTATTAGTAATCAGCACCAGCATCAGTAAGTACACATTTCTTAGGTTATCTACCTGGAGTTTTATTTTTGCAATATAAATAATTCTGTTTCTGTTGGTATTTTTTTAAATCAGCTCTTGCTTTTTCAGTATCAGAATAGCTAGATCAGTGAAAATAATTTGGGGAAACTTAACTATTTCTGATTAATTCAGCTGCTGGTTTTGTATTCTTCCTGACTATGCCTTCACAGGACTTTAGGCTCTCACATCTATGATTTTACTCTTCCCATGTATCAATATGCTAACATCACACTTCTAAGGACACTTGTGACCACTTTACCTGTAAATGCTTGATACAAATCAGAGGGTATTGATGGTTTTGGGCAGTGGTTTGTTTTGTTTCTGCACATTTTTCCCTATATGGCTTAATATATGTTTTAATACTGTTTTTGATAGAGATGGTGTGGGGATTTTTTTTTTTAATAGTCTAGTCTTCACATTGAATTCACGTGATACTACTCATCATCTTTATGTAACTATCTCTCACATCCAGTAATGACCTCTCTTCTCTCTCAGTCTTTGGTCTTTTTCCTCCAATTTCCCACTAGACATTTTTAACATTTCCTGAATGCATAAACACTCAAGTATCCAAAATAGTCATGATTTAGTCTCTTCCTCCTAAATAACTCAGATCCCAAAGTCCTGATTTCTGTCACTAGCACTATCTTTCATCAGCACATGTACTCAGTCACTTGTGATAGACATGTCTGTCTTTATCATCTCTCCTACCCAGTCATCACGAAGTCTTGTCAATATTTCTCATTAAGTTAGGAAACCATGAGGAGCAGCTTTATCATAGGAAAAATCTTCTTTTGCACATGTTAACTATGCCAAAACCTCTAGTGACTTTCTGATTAATATGATTTGAAAATGCTGTTTCAGTCTGATTCTTCCTTGCTGGGCTAATTTTATCCCTCTTCACTAATAATTTTTAACCTTGTTCTCTACTGAGTAGCCTCCTCAGAATATTACCTTAAATGCACTTAGAATTCATGCCATACCCAGAGCATTCACAATGAGCTTTTACCCATGGAAGTTCACCACAGTCCCTCTCACTTTTCCTTATCCATCACGATCCTATCTGTCATTTAGTTCTTATCTTAAGCCCCTCAATTAAGTAGCTGATTTTCCCTACTTTAACCTTCCATTTTTAAGTATGCTTCTTCTTTTCACAGTTCCATGTGCTCATATTGCCTAATTCTTGAAGTCAGGAACTATGATTTTAATTGCTTTAGCTTTAATCTTCATAGTGCCTTGCATACTACCAGGCACTAGTAGTTCAACAAATACCCACTAAATTTAAATTAAGGAGAATTGAACCAATTGCTTTCTTTGCCCTCAGTTGGTTATAACATGTTGGAAAAAATATCATATCTAACCTTCATCTCTTCTCATGTGTTTATGGACTGTTTTGTAGCCAAGGAGTAAAAGTCAGTATATAACAGGCCTGATTACATAATTTGGAGGCCTCCTGTGCTGGGCAGTTTACAGAATTAAAACTCATGCCAGCTGGACACTGGTTTTCAACTGGTTCTCCCTTCAGGAAGGGGGAGCAGGCAAAATGCCTCAGGCATTGAGGGTAAAAATGGTGTGAGTTCTATTGTGCAAGAATAGAAGCCCATTTTTCCCCTCCCCAATGAAAATCTTGCCATGAGGCAATAGCCAAAGAATGCATAGATATCATAAGAAATTTAGAGAGGGATTTTCCCTAGGAGAATAGAGCAAACTTAAAAAACCCAATAGGCTAGGGTGCAATCTGGTAGGTTCTGGTAGGACTTCCTCTTCCTCACATCTGCCACATCACTGATAGATTTCATTAAAGTTCCAAACTTTGTGTGTCAGCACTCTGTCCTCTCCTAGGGACATTTTATCTCAGCTACAACCTAATAAAGATAGATCGTCCTATCTCAAAGCTGCCACATGGAGCTCTGCAAAGCTGAGGGGCACAGCTTACAATCAAATCAAATTGAATGTCTGTTGGCCTGTGTTATGTGATGGCACTAGACGGAGTTCTCCAGGGGAGTGCAGAGGGGGCTATTTTGGAGTCATTCCCACTAAGCCAACATCAGTGGAAAGGAGAGGAAGAGTTAGATTCTAATAAAACAATTAGCTCCTACTGAATCCAATCACGTTTATTTATCCTCCTTCTGTATCTTACCCCTAGTTAGTATGTTAGAGTTGGGTCCCTATGCAATGCTCCAGGTGGCAGTGAATTGTTCTCATCTCCTATTTGGAAAAATGGAAGTTTTAAATACTTCCTTTTCTGCTATGGGAATGTGCAAACAGATTTTTGGCTAATTTTGCTTTGGGGATTCTATTTTGTTTGTTTTGTTTTGTAAGATAGAATATGTTTGTGGAGATATGTTTGGCTTGTAAAGGAATTGTGATAATTGCAATTTTGTATTTGAGAGAAGTGAAGTTCATTTGCAGGCAGCAGCTTTCAAAATTTGGGGCTTGTAGGGTGGTCATCTTCTATTCATATGAAGCAAAGGACCCTTGTTTCTGGCAACTGCCTGGTCCCTTTGAGATGTCTGAAGAAGTGACTTCCTTCTTCTGAGAAAAGTAAACCTGTTTATATCCTTACTCAGTTTGGAAGCTGCCTGGGAACTGGGGTTTCAACCTGATATCGAGATAGGATGTGCCAGTGGAGGATTCTTTCCCTGACACCAAGTGTGTTGGGGTTGGCTAGTAAAATTAACACTGTATAGAGTTCAGTTCCTCGATGCTTTCCCCACTGGAAAAAAAAAAAAATTAAAACAAAAAAGGAAATATGCAGTTACCCACAGGATGGCCTTTTCAGCCTATAACGTATTTGTTTTTAGCCTTTTTCTGCAGGAGGCTTCCGGCTGTGATTACATAGCCTACGAGTGAAGGATGTAGGGAGGGATGCTCGGCAGTTCACATTTAGGAGGTAGACAAGGGTGATGCAAGGCTGTCAGCCCAGAGCCTTCCAGGTTAGAAATTAAAAACAGATGTCACAATAACCGCAATTTACATTTGTTTGAAATGTCACATTTGACTGCACTGTCACACTCGATTACATCAATGACTCCATGAGGCAGTGGATGAGGGGGTTCCTCAAATGTGGGTGTGCACGTGAGTATTCAGATGCAGGAAGATTTTCAGTTCACACAGATGTGTTTTCTTAAGAACGGATTTTTCAAGAACATGAAATCATATGGAACAACAACAACAAAAATGATAGATTATCCAGTGTCTAGAAATGAAAGCATAGAAATCAGACATTTTATACCTATTCAGAGTTACACAGCCATTGCCACAGAACCACACAGGTAAGCCCATGAAAACAAACATTCTTGCTCATCATTGCAGCCTTATTAGGGAGGGTGAGAATGGCAATTTCACTATTGTCAAGTCCGCACAATAATAAAAATGAGGCCAGTAGAGGCCCTGGTAGAGCATATGGTGTTATGATCAGGTACACCTGAGTGATTTGTGAATGGTGTGCGATTGCATGGAAATGCTACAGCTAAGCTTTACAGTAGTTGGCATTAGTTGTCAGATGCAGCAACAGCTCTACGAAAAGCAGTGTACTGAGTTCATTTTCAACAAGGTGAAATTTATCTCTAGATATTTTAGACATGGACTCGGTTTATTTTTTCCAGAGAAGTTTATTTCCTCCAAATAAATGTGTGTGCTGACTGAGATGTGTTGATCTGCTCCCTCATTCATTAGACTGAAGGACTGCAGGTGTGGCCACCCTTGGGTTTCCAAATGGCTAGCAAGACCACAAACTTTTTGGTGTCTAAGGTATTCACAGTTTTTGGGTCTTTCGGAGCCCACATTCCTCATAAAACTAAAAATCCACAAAGACACAGCATGTCCTAGGGAGGACACCTAGGAAGCACGGATGCTTTGTTTTGTTTTCTTTTGCTTCTCCCCTTCTTTCTGTTCCCCTTCTAGTTAGATCTCCTTTAGGGTGTTCTGAGTGTTAATTGAGCTCTTTTGTCCACTGGGAAACAGACTTAAGAAATGTTATTATCACAATGGGTTGTTTTGTTTTTCCTTTTATGCTCTGCCCAGCTCAAGACCCCATGCTTGGTGATACTGCTGACAAGTTTTTTGTTTTTTTTTTAAATTTCCATGTTCAATTTAAGTGAACCACAGTGGTCCTGTTATTGAAGCAATGCTTGGGGGGTCCTTTGTTGTGAGGTGGTCTATGGCTGTCAGCCAGGATGTGAAAATCTCTAGTGTCCAAGTTATTTCCTAAAGCAAGCACCCACAGAAAGTAGAATTTATTACAATCTTGCTGTTTGTGCTCATGAAATGTATGAAAACATGAAACTCTAGAGCAATGAAAGACTTACTAGAATTCTTTCTAGAACTGACATGTCAGCTCGTTCATGGTTTCTCCAGGCTTTAAACATTATTTCATGATAATGGTCTACTTTTAATTGCTTGGGCTTACCTTATTCTTTCTGTGATTGCAGGTCCTACAGGTATGGATCTCTGGCGTCTGCTCATGACCTTGGTACTGGCAGGCTCAAGTGATGCTTTTTCTGGAAGTGAGGGTGAGTTCTGTCTTCTCGTTTCCATCCCCAGTGTTTTGAAATGACACCGAATTTTGTTACATCTAAGTTCTTTGCATGATTTGATTGAAAGCAAATTTAATTAGTAGCAAATAGGAAACTTGTCTTAGCTTTAAAATTATAAACTAGGAGGACTTTTCTGTGGATGTTTTAGGAAGAATACAGTAGTCAGCTTTGGCATCTGATGTTTTCATATCAAAAGTAAATGCTACAAATCATGCTGAGGGCATTTATGTTGAAGGCAAGCCAGGTCCCTGGTCTTTATGCTTTTGGAGAGAAATTGAAATTGCACTGAAGGGTTATTAACCTACTGATCATTCAGCTCATCGGTGACTAAGGATATCATAATCTACTTGCAGAGCTTAGAATTCAGTCCTCTTAATCATATTCTCTGAGAGAGGAAATTGCAGGTTTCAAATTAATTTCACCTCTCACTCTCTAGGTGATTACCAATTGGCAAACTTAAAGAGAAGAGAGGCCTGAAATAGTTAAATGATGTATCCAGAAGTGATAGCTTCCTTGGCCATCTCTATAATTTTCCCTCCTTTTTTATACCCTCTCCTAATGGAGAAGTGTCAATATATTTAAACGTGTGTTTCATAGCAGAAATAACTGAAACAAAGAAGAGTAATGAAAGGGAAAGGGGAGAAAAATGATGTCCAGAAAGAAACCCGTGCTCATCAAGAGGTAGAAGACTTTTTAAAAGATCTTGAGTACTTGATTTTTTCCTTGCCTGGGCTTCAACAGAAGCAATATATTTTATAAACTTATATAGAGAAACAACATATTTTCCCAGGCTAGGACACAGAATTTAGTTGTTGCTTTAAGAGTAGCTTACTTCCCTACTCACCATGCAACTCACATTGAAAACACAGTTTCACAGCAGACTTAGCGCCTTAAGATGTCCTCCCTGACCTTCTAGACAAAAATAAACCCATAGTAGTGAGCTGCTGAGGATGACCAGAGTAACTTAGAAAACAAAAAGGGTAAAATATGTTATTTTTTTCTCTTAAAACAATTTTAAAATATTTATAAAAAAATCATAATTGTTTGAAATATTTTTGGGTCTCTCTGGTGTTATAATGTCAACATTATGCAAGTCAAACATGGAGAGAATTGCAGGCTCCATTTCAGCAGCTTTTCCCATGGCCAGTTTTAGACTCTGGTTCTCAGCCAAAGAATTACAGCTGAGATACTCTGCTGTTCCAAAGAAAGTCATGGTGGTTTAATCTCTCCTTTCTTCATTAAGGTCACTTTCACTCCACTGGGCAAGGCTTGAGGAATTAAAAAAAGCTGTGAAATGAAAAGTACAGCATAGGAAATCTTTAAGGAAAATTAAAAATGCATCCGCAGCTGAGAGATTATAGCTCAAGTTACATTTTAGACCTAAAGAATCTGCAAGGAGCATCTATTCCAGCTGCTTTGATGTTTTACTAAAACTTTGACTTCATAAAGAGAGTGGAGAGAAAACATCATTAGCTGGTTTTAATGTTTCTTTTTTGTTTTTCTTTTTAATAGTCTTGTGTTTGCTTTTCTTTGTTTGGAGAGAGCAGAGCATAAGAAAATGCATGGGTTTATAGTAAACACAAATCACATATCCTACCAGTACTTACGCATAGGAAGTAATTTAGCAAAGGAAAAATTTTTTTCCTTCTCCTTACTTTTTTTTCTTGTTGGGCTAGCCAAAATTCTTTTTTCCTTTGAAATATGCGGGTACTGCAGAATATTTACCTAAAATGGCCTGGAGATTAAGGATACAGTATGATGTTTACATAGAATGTGTAGGTGAGCATGCTTGAGCATGTGCATGCACACTTGCATGTTTATATGTGAGTGTGTGTGTTTGTGTATATGTGAATTTGCTAGTTCTTGCCACTTATCTAATGGGTTCAGCCAGAGTTAGCACATGACATGACATGGGTTGATCTCAGATGACATTCATGGGCCATGTGTTTGTTTTCTGCCAGGTCTGGATTGTAGCCAAGTCATTTTATTTTTATTTTCTCTCCTATTGTATAAGGCAGACTAAAAATATAGGTGAAGAAGAAAAAAAAAGACACTTCTTTAGTTTCACAAACCATTTATTTTAATTCAGTTTGGTCAGTGGAAGGTGTGGCACTGCTGAGTATGTGATCTTGGAAGCACTACCTGGAGAAAAGTTGCCCAGGAGCTGGTAGAAGATGACAGATCTGTATGCCTTGGCTCTAGGAAGGTTCACACTTGAAGCCTTCGGCAGATGAGCAATTAGAAATATACTGGCCCTGAGAAGATTTTTTTATTAAGTCTAATTGCCCTGTGGGAAACATAATGAGAACTAAACAAGGAACAGTGCCATTATTGTGTTAGCTAAAGTGTTGTAACAGACGTTCTCCCTTTGTCTCTCATCCATAATAGGAGGCTCTATATCTGCTCCTCAAAGTAGGTTACATAGTCTCAGGAAAAATTTCACATTCCAAAATCCAGAATGATCAACAATGCCTCATTTCAAAGGGCTTCACCAGGTTGACCTAGCTATCAACTGGTTGCATCAACATTGAAGCTCCTAGAATGATGTTGCTAATGAGAAATCTGCATAAAGATCTGATGGATATAAATATTCTTCTAAGGAGTGCCTGTTATAAATTAGGTCACAATCTCTACCATATCAATCCATCCACAACTGAACATCCCCTTTGACCTCTGTAACTTAAGGTAGAAGTAGGCAAGCCTTTTCCCCAAAGAAGTTCAGTCTAACAGGGACAAGAGGAACTTACAGGAATTAATGGGAGACTGTATAGCTTTAAGATCTAGATTGTACAATGAAGACAAATGGTCAAGGTGCTATGAGAAAGAATAGATCAAAGTGGACTGAAATAGCTCATTTGACAAGTTCAAAGTACAGTTGTTTCTTAAGAGCTTTCTATTTTCAAAGCTTGAACTTAGGGTTATGAGGAATACAGTGATTCTTCCCTCAAGGCATTTATCATGAATTAAGAGATCGAGTATGTACACCAAGAATTACAATATCAAGCAGTGTATATTAACTATCAAAATGGCTTGAACCATACTCTACAGGAGTAGTGATGAGGGGAGAGTTGCCTCAGCTGTGATGAATTAGGGAGCACTTCATGAAGGAGGTTGGTGTTATTTCAGTGGGGACTGGAATGCTCAGTTAAGATTTTAAAAGGCTGAAGAGCAGGCGACTATCAAAGGAACACCCTATACCATGTATGCCATATCTAGCCCATAATGCCTGCAGTCCTTCTCAAAGTTGTAGGTAGGCCAAGCAAAAGTACTAAGCACAAGATGGAACATTATTTGTGTGTGTATAATATTCGTATATAGCATACATAAAATCTATGTATAATATTTATAATATATGTATGTTTGTATGTGTATATATGTATACACACAGTATGTGTGTGTGTGTGTGTGTGTGTGTGAGGGTACTTCACAAAGTTCATAGAAAAATATAATTAAAAGATAATATGAATCTGTCCATAAACTTTTTGAAGTACCCTCATATGTGTGTTTGTGTGTATGTGTGTGTGTGTGTGTGTGTGTGTGTGTGTGTATGCATGTATGCCTGGTAGGTGTGACTTGTAGGCAAATCACATATGTAATTACCATCTTATCACTTTAAAAATTAATTCTGCAAAAGATGTTGTATCTTTCTATACCAAAGTAAGAAATTTATATTATGAATGAGATGCTATGTCCTGAAAGATCTCCAAAATAATGTTCTTTGTATATCTTTGAATGTTTTTCATAAACCTGTGCAAACTGACTCAACACTTATTTAAGAAAAGACACCTCTGTCCTCATTGCTAACAGATAGGAAATAATGGCACAGCGGAAGGAACATTTTATTTTTTTAACTAAGCCCAACCCCACTACAGTTAAAGTTCCACAGAGCCCTGAGAGGTTGCCAAGACATATCGGATATATTTCAAACAAGTATTAGAGTCACGGCTGCAGTTGGTAAACAGTAAAGGGTGTGCCTCTTAGATGTTTTCAAGAAGGAGCATTTCAAGGCTTTCCATTCAAAAGAGAAGTAAGGAAAAACCACAGAGCTTGACATTGCTGCTGTCTTGACCGACATCCAGAGGCAAGAAGGAATCTTATAATCTGTTCTAGTGCCATGGCTTGAGTCCATGTACATCAGCAATTCTATGTCACTTTGTCCTCCTTGTATCACAAACTGGCTTTGACCTTGGAGTTCAGCAGGTTGCAGCAAGCCAGGTTGATCTAAATGGAGCCGATAGGAAATGTGAGCATAGACCGTTGCAAGTAATGATGCAACACAGTCTTTCAGCAAGTTTTTATTGAACACCTTTATGAATTCAAGGAGGAATTTTAAATTTATGTTCCCCCCTTTAAGGAGCTGATTGACTATAGAAGAGACAACAGAGATGTCATATAATTTAATTGTGATCCTCTTAGATTATTAAAGGGTTTTAAGCTAGGTAATAAGACCTTTAGATTTTCACTTTGGAAATAATACTAGTGATAGGGTAAAAGTGAATTTGAGAGGGATGGGTGTAAAGGAAGGTGATGGTGATAGGTCAGGAGAGAGATAGGGAAGTGTGACAGGAGTGGTAAAAAAATAAATGGCTCACGGACAGAGAGATGTGGAGGACACAGAATCACCAGTACTTGGAGTCCAGTTAACTTGTGGAGTTTTAGATTTAGGAACTGTTAGTGCCTTCTTACTCCATCTGCTTCTAAGTTTCCACATTTTTAGTTAATGCTGTCAACATAAACAATGACTCACTTTGAGTATAGTGAAGTCCTGGAAGACAGATCAGCCTATTAACAGTGAAGTGGCACTTGCATAGAGCAGCTCTGTGTGGGAGGAGACGCATTGAGCTGGGTGATAGCAGAATGTCTAAGCTGCCTTTCTTCTGTACTCTTTCCCGCAGCTCCTCCTGCCTGTGCCTAGCGGCTGTCATGGCCATCTGCTTACCTCTGCAGTATGGCTGTGGTGTGGCTTAGGCTACCATGTGGTGAGGGTGCACAGTAGGGACAAAGGCCTGAACTTCCTCCCCATTGTAGTCTCTGGACATTCATGACCTTGACAAATGCCCAGCTATTTTATCATTGTTAGAGCACATCCCCTGTGGAATGCAATAAAATACGGGCAGGATGAGTCAGGAACAGCAAAGCTATGCACTGGGCAGAATCTGGGAGGTTGGTTAGGCTTCCACAGTAGATGAGTGACTCACCTCTATAAAGAAGCTGGCAATGTGAGCGATTAGGTTTGTGTCTCAGCTAATTAGTAAATACAGGTACTTGGACCACCCATAAATAGTTCAAACCTTGAATGTTAAATTTGCACATGCCAGTGACAGATTGTTTTTCCAGTCTTCCATCTTAGGTCCCAATTCTTACAGGACAAGAGCCGGTGCTGGTGTTTAAAGTGTCTCCACACTACTTGGGATCATTAGCCCAGACTGGGGCTCCTGTTATGGGGTAGACAGGAACAAGATTGATGTAATGTATTTGGCATGTGGTGCTGGCAAAGAGCACCTGTTCATCGACACACCTGGTTGTCTGCTGTTAGCTAGAGACTAAGCCAGGTTCAACAGTGCAGAAGTCCGGGCCAGCTTGGACTGGTCCAGCCAGCCCCTGCCAGAGATCACTCCTCTCAACAAGGGGCTGAAGGTCCCTCAATCACCCAGCACCTACCTTTCCCCTAGGAAAACCCTCTCAGGAAAAACCTGCAATTGGTGTTTTTCTCCTCACTGTGCTTTGAAGTCAGTGGTTATTTTCCCAGACCTGGTTCAGTTAAACCTTAACCTTAAACTCTTAGGATAAAGAACTGTAGGCATTTCAGAGCCATCAACATCAAAAGCATCTTTTGAAGTCTGGCCCCAGCTCCTTGTTGCCTGCTTATCTACACTAGCGTGCACCTAACTTGTCATCAAGCAGAGTCACCAGCTGCCATAACCCTAACGACCACCCTCACTGTGGTTCCATTTTGCCTTTTCCAACAATACTCACAAGGTCATTAAAATAATGCTGTCAACAGTGTCATCTTCAAACCCAGAGTAAAGCTTCCTCATCATCTATAGTTAGCAGCATAAAGGCAGTGCTGGTGTATAATGTAAATACACCTTGAAATCTGATGCAATTGATCATACAAAGAGAGTATTCCTTGATGTCCTGTCTTGTGACTATTGGACAGATCAGGAGACCCTGGGGCTTGGAGCACTTCTTCGGTCTCAGATGCAAATCAACAAAAAGAGTTTCACTAGTCTCTATTTTTAAAATCTGTTCCAAATGAAGCCACAGTATTTCACTAGATACACCCATCAGTAATCTCTGTTTCTGTTTATAAAACAACTACTGGCCTTAAGCCTTATCCTTAACAGTGTCTGCATTTCATTTCCACAGTGGGATTATAGGTATTAGAGCATGGTGGGTCATGTCCAACCACTAGGGAAATGTATCAGGATGTTTTTATAGAAGATCTCACCAAGAGGCAGGACACTGGGGATGGGCGGGTGGGGGGTGGTGCGGGAGCAGGCATTTGTTTTGTGTCTCTCTTCTAAATGAGGTTGTAAAGACATCTCTGTTTCAAGTTGCATGACAATTCTGGATTAAGCTTGAACTATGTGAAATTTAATTGGTTTCAGATGATTAACAGAATGATCATTGCATGTCTGTGTAATAAAGTCTTATGGATCTAAAACTCACCATACTTAAAATCCACAAAAGGTGTTTTGCTCATCCCTGGATCCCATCCTCCAGCATTCAGATGCGTAGAGTAGATCTTCATTTATTTGTTGAATGCATGAAAGAATCAGCATCTGAATCCTGACCTGGGACTTCCTCAGTTCTCCCCCATAGTTGTCACTGCTGCTCTTTATCTCCAGTTCTGACCAGGGCAGAGGTTAAATTAGGATCCCCTTACAGTGGGAGGGGTCCCTGCAAATAGCTGTGCATCTGTAAGAGCTGGGATTTGTGGGCTTTCTCTAGGGATAGAATGATCTCATTTTCCTGCAGTATACTCTAGATGCCCCCAAGACTAGGACTCTGCCCTAAACTCTAATGCTTGGAAACCTGATGCCCTTCCTGTCTTGCCAACCCCTTTCCAGGTGACTGAACTCTGTACCCCTTGCCCACCCACTGGCCAACATCCTGCGCAGGATGAACTGGTCACCCAGCACCATCCTCCTGACACCAGTTTTATCTCTGCCCCACCTACCTGATTAAATCTCCCCAAATATTGACAGAGATAATGAGGCACACAGATTCCAAATCCAAGTTTTCTCTGCCCCTTTGGACATTGCATGTTAAATTACAAAAGACCCTGATTAGCGATCCTATGGATAGCTGGATCAATTTTCTTAGCCCTATCCTTAAATATCAGGTCTTTCCAATTTTCCAATGAGAGTCCATCTTGAAGTATGAAGCTCTCAAGGTTAAAAGTCAATGTTATATTGATAAAATCCTTAATTTCTTGGTCTCTGAATATGAAAAATGTGCATTTTGTGTATCTTTTAATCTTTTAGCAAAACCTTGCAAATTTGTGGAAGGAAAAATAAAGTTTAAAATATTTTACTTCTAGATAGCCATATGCTATGTATAGACATTAACAGATCTAATTGAATTGATGATGTTTACCATGCTATATTTTGGGAAGCCTTGGCTTCCCCAAAAATGAAAGGTCATTTTTCAGTAAAGCACTGTTTTGTGGCTGTCTAACATTTAGGACATCTCATCCCTCCTCCTCTATCCTGCCATTGCTCCACTGCTTCCATGGTTGGTGTAAAGCTACACGACTATGCCAGTTGTCGAGTAAGGCAAATCATAGCTAAAGCCAAATGTTTCGTTATTTTAGTTATACTAAGTTTCTATTTGTATTGTCAGGGCTAGGGCTCAGAGCTTTCAAACCCATTGTACAGACTGGGTCACCAGTCCCCTCACATGCCAGGCTGGGTCACCAGACCCCTCACACACAGGTCCACGCTAGGTAATTGGGAAAGATCCTGGGAGCCGTTGGCAGAAAAATGAGCTCAGTCCTCAGCAGCAGCAGCTTACAGGTCCAGCAGCTTACAGGTCTAGTGGTGGCGGTGGCTTCTCGGCAGGTCTCGGGGGCCCGGTCAGCAACAGCCTCCAGCAGCAGTAGCGGCCTCCCCATGACCCCCCCCCCTGGTGGCATCCTGGGGGTGTGGGGGTGCTGTGGATCAGAGACACTCGTCCTTTATACTTAAATCATAACTCAGGACACCTGGGTGCACATGCTCAATTACATTAGACAATAACAAAGGAACACCTGGGTGCACGTGCCTATTTACATCAAATGTTCGGCAAGATTCTGAACTTCTGAGGGGCCCTGACCATTTTCCTATATTTCCCAACAGTTGGCATAAGAGGAGCCATGCTTTTCTTAATAGTAACTAATGGTGAAGGGCTATGTTGTGATGAGAGCAGGGGAATAGGGAAACAGGAGAAAGTCAGTTGAAGAGCCCTGCCCTGTGGCACAGTTTGGCCTGGTCGGCTTGCTAGAAGAAGAACACATCAAAAAGTACCTTAGGTCCCAGGCTCAGGCAGCCCTGGCTAGGTTGATAAAGTGATATATTAGTTCTTGACTTTCTTTGTTAGCCAGGCCAGCACCACGCTCTCTGGATGTTTGCTCTGAACTTCATAAGCACATTGACAAGCTCTCTCCCCCTATGCTGCTATCACTAAGCCTGAATGGCTTCTGGGAAGGCTCTTATTGAGGAACAGAAGGAGATAGATTAACTTCTGTGCCTACACTGGCCATATTTGCGTGACAAAGTGATGCGTTCATTACCATTATCCGTGTGGAAGGCAAAAGTGTAGCTACTTCCCAGCGTGACCTGGCTGTCTTGTTTTCATTGGATAGTTTCTAGAAACTTGTATTGTTAGGTCTAAAAAATTTACTTTAAGAGAAAAAATATTAAAGGATATTAAAGACAAAAATAGAAGAACATTAAGCACTTTCATTAATATTAGATGTATTTATAACGAAACTATATTCTGTTGAAATTGGGGGGTGATTTCTCTAACATGTTGGTTAAAAGAGGGTTGCTATAAACCCAAAGTCAGAACCCTTTGATGTGGGGGAAGGTCAACTGATCCCTTAAAGCAGAAAGAAAAAGAAAAAGACTGAAATTCTAAGCTGAGATGAGGAGACTGTGGCTGCTGCTAACTAACTAGAATATTCACCCGTAGGAACTTAAACTGATTCCCGGAAGTGGTACTTGACTTACCTCATCAGCCCCGCTGAAGAATCATAGTCATGTTAAGTCAGAAACACAGGAGGTGATTCCATGAACCGTAAATCCCCTAAGATTCGGATCTACTAAGTTTAATATAGTGCTTAGAATTTCAGTGTTAGACCTCTTTATTTTGAGTATAAATATTCTATAACATAATATTAATGTATATTAATTATAAAAACATAATATTCATTTTATATTAAATACATATTTTTAAGAGAAACTTTAGGTGAAGTGTGGGTGATTTCCTCAAAGCAAATGGGCATCTCTTCCTAAAGCTAAGTCAGCCAAAGTTTGTAGGGACAGTAGCCACCTTTTCTCCTTTGAAAAAGGCTTGGTGGAAGATATCTCCTGGGCCACTGAATGACACCCTCAGGCACTGTCCAGAACTGTTGTCCACCAAGCTTTTCTCTCATTGTTGTAGGACAGTGCAAGGACTGTCTTGTAAAATCAACTTTGGTTCTCTTCTGTAATTGTTCGTGAGTTTGTCATGAATGAAGAGGCTGTCAACGTAAAGGAAAGTGATCTCCCCTCTCTACAAGCACATCTATAGATTTCTACCACACACCTACACTATGATAGTATATAATGCCTGTTTCTAAATCTAAACCTCCTTACTCAAACCTTTTCCCATCCTCATAGCATTAACGTTTCCTATTTTATACATAAGACTTATGTCAGGTATAGCTTTGTTCTTATTCCGTTTTTTTGATAGGTTGTATCCATACAGACCAGTTAAAGTGAAGCCAAGCTTTGATTCACTGGAACTTCTTTTTGTAGTGATCTTTTAGGAGAAAGAGGCAAATCATCAGAAAAGAAGATTACATCAAGAGTTTATTTTAAAACAAATTTGGGGTGTCTTCTTTGCCATTAGTTATCCCATCTAATGGTTAATGTTTTTCCCATTACCCCAATCAGCAAATCTGGGCTATGAATCCAGTTCTGCCAGTTATAAGCTACGTGCTTATGGGCAAAAGCACTAATTTCTCTAACTCAGTTACTCACCTATTAATAAAACTTTTCAAAGAAAAAAACCAAACTCTTTCTTTCAACTCCAAAGTTATTTTTTCTATTATTTCTTAGATACAGATGCGACACTCTGGAAGAGATTCCCTCATGCCAAGCCCTGTCCTCAGGCTTTTGTGGTAGACCTTTTCCTGGGCTTTTTTTCTTTTCTTTTTAAGTCAGTGACTAGAGTAAAGACAAGAAAGGCAGGCTAACCAAATCTGCAGAGGATGCAAAGCTAGGGATGGCTAGTGTACTGAATAGCTTCAGTCCATTCAGACATAGGACTCAGAATATCTTAACAACTTACAGTAGTGGACTGAAACTAACAAGATAAAATTTGGTAGGGATAAATGTAGTCCTGTATTATCTAGGTTTAAGAAGAATCAACTTCAGGAAGTGGGAGTCCTGAAGTCCTCTGTAAAAGACTTGAATGTATTTAATTCATTTCAAGTATAATGTAGCTAACCTGTTTCAATGCCACTGCCAAAGCAAGCTAGCTCAGTCTGCCTTCATAGAAACAGAGACTTAGAACAAGAAAAGCACCAGTCCTCTGGATCTGCACTGGCCACAACATGTCTAGAATAAATCTGGTGAGTTCTGGATATCATGATTTACAAAAGGTATTAACAAACTGGAACAAAACAGTCTTAAAGTGAAAGACTCTTGAAATCATATAGAAGGAAAAGAAGTTTAGCCTAAGATGAAAGAGCAATGGCATAATATTTGTTTTAAAATTTTATCATATCAAAAAGGGTTTTAACCAGTTCTGTTTAGATAGCGTGGTGAAACAGACCAAATGTAGCCTTTGGGAATCAAACATATGTTGGAATTAATTTTTGCACTATCAGTTTCAACTCTTATGACTCAGAAAATTATTTAACTTCTTAGCACTCCTATTTCCATCTTTTTTTATAAAAAGGACAAATAAAAATTGTATATATTCATGGTATACAATGTTACTTTTGATATATGTATATATTGTGGAATGATTAAATCAAGCTAATTAACATATTCTTCACCTCACACAGTTACATTTTTTTGTGTGGTGAGAACATTTAAAATCTATTCTTTTAGCAATTTTCAAGTATATAATACATATTTATTAACTATTCACCATGCTGTACAGTAGGTCTCCAGAACTTATTTCTTCTAACTTTGTACCCTTTGATCAACCCATTTCCTCCCCATCCCAGCCCCTGGTAACCACCATTCTACTCTCTGCTTCTATGAGTTTGACGTTTTTTAGATTTCACATGTAATTGAGATCATGCAGTATTTGTCTTTCTGTGCCTGGCTTAGTTCACTTACCATAATGTCCTCCATGTTCATCGATATTGTCACAAATCACAGGATTTCCTTCCTTGTTAAGACCAAATAGTATCTGGTGTGTATATACACCTCAGTTTCTTTATCCATTCATGAGAATTAAATGAGATAGCATGTAAAGTACCTGGCATCGTTACTGCTAAGAGTTAGGTTTTCAGTAAAGGCTAATCTCTTTGTTTACCTTCTCATCTAGGAGAGAAAAACAAGGACAATTAGGTGACTGTTTTAAGAAAATACTTTATGCCAATTACAGTTATCCCAAAGTAAAATGAGTTTCTAGGTCAGACAGCTATAGGTACAGAGCTGGAGGTACAGAGCTGACCTGCCAGGACACTCTGCTGCCCCATTCTTGACCAAATGCAGCTTCATATAATAATTATTTTGATTTAACACAGTGGATTTCCACATAAGATTTCATTTGAGCAAATAATTCAGCAAATTTTAAAGAGCCAGAAAACTAGTGAACAAGATGATCCCTAAGGTTTCTTTCTACTCCCTGGTCTATGCACTTCTCTATTCTTGGAATTGATATTCACTGGGACACACAAGTTACTCCTGAAGATTGAGTTATGAAAAGATCCAAATGTGTTATTCCATTACACCTACTCAGGAATCATTATAAGTAATAGAATAAGTAAGAGAAAGGTGTTCAGGTGTGATGAGTAAAGGGGATTTCCAGCTACCTCTTTATAGTTCTCTCCAGGACTGCGGTGCCGTCATGTCATGCTTACTCCCCACACTCATGTCTGGTTTTCTCCAAGGCAAGAAATAGAATTAACTTGCTAGTATTTTGGCTCTGGGGTTTCTTTTAAATAGATGGTATTTAAATCCATGTATTCTTCTCTAATTGTTCTCCTGGGAGCTTTAATTATAAGAAACAGCTGAACTTGTAAATTTTCTAAGAGAGCTTAGACAATGAATTCATTCTTCTTGAAATGCATGGAAATACCCAGGCGCCAGCTACACCCAAGTGCCTTTCCTAGAGAAACATGGCTGGCAAACCAAACATTCATTCTGGGTTAGCAATTAGGAATGAAATCATGAACTTGCTATTTCCATGCTTTTTGGTTAGTTTGTATGTTTTTGAAGAAGATGACTCAATGCAAATAGGTTTATCTGGTACACTAAATAATTTCTTATAGATATCCTAATCATAAAAAAACATTATTAGGCAGGAGTTCACAGAACATGTGGTTACAGTAATTTTCTGAGACCGAGGTCTAGATGAGGATTTTTCAACCTTGGCACTATTGACAATTTAGGCCAGATAATATTTCTGTGGTGGGAGGTGTCCTGTGCATTGTAGCATGTTTAGCAGCATCATGACCTCTACCCAGTAGATACCAGTAGCACCTCCTCCTCAATTAGGACAACCAGAATGTCTCCAGACATTGCTAAGTGACCTGTGGGGGTCAAAATTGTCCCTGTTTGGGAATCACTGACCTAGTTCCTAGTGCCCAGGATTATGGTGGGGATCAAATTACGTAAAACATGTTTAAGTACTTTTAAAAGGAAAATTAATATCTCTCTATATATTGTTACAGTACACCCCTTATCTTTTCACTAATTCATTTCTCCATTCATTCATCTGAGATTTTTTTCAGCCAGTGCTGGAAACCCATAAACAAATTAACCTCAAGAGGCTCAAAGGTTTGCCAGGAAAATAATGAGGGTAGAAGAAAAAGAGAGATCATAATAAATGTATATAACATGCACAAAATGTTGTGGGAGACCCAAAAAAGGAGAGGCTACCTGTGAACCAGTTAGATCTGAAGCTCTATAACAGGAATTAACAATTGACAAATTGGGACTAATGCCCTTTTATACAATGCCATATATTCATGCAGTTTTGCCAAAAGTATTTAAGGTGCATGCTGGCAGTCAGTCAGCATAGCTTAAGATATCATTTTTCAGAGCCACTCTTAACGTGGTATCAAATCTGAATGAGCAACTTAAAAATTGAGGTCGCCACAGAGAGCTCTTATTTTCCAATCTTCTTTCATATCTACTCCAATGATAGCAAACAATCAAACAAAAATAATAAAATAAAAAGAAAAAATAAATTCAACTCAGGTTTCCTTAAGCAGAGCAATAAATATCAGAGACATTAGGGAATAATGCTAGATCAAAGCAAAAACTTACTTCAGTGTATATTCTTAAAGTCTGTTTTAGTTTGGTTGATTAAAAAAAAAATTCAGAACATCGTGAACACCTATTGTAAACTCTAAATCTGACATTGTATATATAAATAGATATAATTCTGCCTAAATAAATACCTGCTTGTACCAAGGAGATTGGGTTGACTATAACTAAAGTACCAGAATTTCCAAACTTTGTTCTATGTTAAATATTCATGAACAAGTAAATTCCACATAAAAGCTGGTGTGCCTAATAGAGCCACACTGACATTAAAGGCTTGCAACATCTTCCTCTTTAAGCCTCCCCTATTATTTGACCAATTCCATGTTCCAGAGGTACTCACAGGCTGAACAGAACAAGAGTTGTTAGCTTTAGCATGTGCTGCACTAATGGTTATGAGTCACACTTGTTTGGGCAGATCACCCTCAAAGCCTGTCACTCATGCTTGTTTATGAGGAATACAACAACTTAAACATCAGTTAACAAATCCCCATGAATGCACAGTCACATTTGAGTGCTTGCAACAAATGCTTCCTGTCATTTCTCCCTCAACAGTCTTTAGAATTAAAGGCTGGTGGAGCAAACTGGGAGACATCCATGAGCATTTATTAAAAGAAGCATGGGAGAGTGTGATAACTGCAAAGCCAGCTGTTGAAATTAACATAATTGGTGTGAGATTAAATTTCATGTCTTAAGACCTGCTTTTTACCACCAGAGAAAGTAATCTGCCATGTTTAAGGTTACGTTAATGTGGAACATTCCACATACTGAACTATTACTTGCTTTTAAAATATCCATACCGTACTGTTTTTTTAAGCATTACAAGTGAAACAAACAGCTGACATGTGGATCAATTGGTACATTCAGGCTCCTTGTGAAAATTTTCCCAACATTATTTTTTAATCTCTATTTATTATATAAGCCTACTTCAAAAAGTTCATGGAAAATAGAATTAAAAGATAACACAAATCTTTCCCTGAATTTTTTGAAGTACCCTCATATTTATAATATAAGTGTAAGCATGTATTAATAGCTTTTATATGACAATACTATGACAATCAAATCTGTGTTATGATTTATAAATCAGGAACTCACTGGACATAGTCATGTGTCATCTGTAGGTTGAGCTGGTTGTCTTCAGCTTCCCTCACTTGAAAAAAATATATTTTTCATAAAGTTACCGGTACCCTCATATTTATAATATAAGTGTAAGCATGTATTAATAGCTTTTATATGGCAGCTCACTATGACAATCAAATCTGTGTTATGATTTATAAATCAGGAACTCACTGGACATAGTCATGTGTCATCTGTGGGTTGAGCTGGTTGTCTTCAGCTTCCCTCACTTGAAAAAAATATATTTTTCATAAAGTTACCAGGAATTAATTCATTCAATGAGTATTTATTGAGCACCTACTATGTGACAGGCACTATTCTAAGTGCTTGTAGTGCCTCAGTGAACAGAAGAGATTAAAAGCTCTAGCTGTCATGGAGCTTTCCATAGTGTGATGTGTGTTGGCCGGAGGGTGTGGGGTGGGGTGGAAGGGGAGAGGGCACACAGTTATGGCAGACAATAGGCTATAAAAATAATAAATAATTAAATGATCTAGCATTTTAGAAGGTGGAAAGGGCCATGGGAAACTGCCCCATTTGTTCCATATCTGGGTGTACCAAAAAGTTGATCTCAAGTATTTTATATGAATCTTCCAGGTTTTTAATGTTAGAAACCAATTAAAAATAATTTGAAACTAAATGTCTTTGTGATCTCTCTGGCTGGAAGCTTCAGGATGAACCCTCTTCGTTTATTGATGAAGAATCCCAGACCCAGAAGGTTAAACAGCTAACCCAAGATTTAAAGCAGTTGCTGGCAGGGACGTGATAAAGACACAGACTTCTGCTCTGGTGTGCTTTCTTCCATAGGTTAGCCTTTGACAGCAGCCACCTAGTTGATGGAATCTATCTGAAGATCTGTTTTGAAACACTGCAAAATAGGAAACATCCGCTTCTTCCCTCAGTGCAAAGTGGTCATCTGCAGAAAGAAGATTTTGAGGTGCATGAATTAGGTTGAGACTAGGCCCTTGTGAAATCACCCTGCCCTCCCATATGGCAGAAGCGTGGCCCCTGACTCATGTCCCCTCATTCATCTTCCTCACTCACGAATTACCACTGAGTATTTTCCTTCTGCTTCCTGGGCCACTGGAAGACAAGATTAGGATGGGTCTATTGATCTTGCCATCACAGCTTTCTCTTTCTTATTCCTGTCTCCATTTCTATTCTGCAATTAACTTAGACTTGGCCATCATTCTTCGAGCTCCACTAAATTATTAGAGTAAAAGATTTGTTTATAAATTTAGGGTAAGAACAGAATTGAAAAGGCACTGCACATCGTAATGGAGAGGAATAAACTGCAGTCAAAAATCATGGCCTCTAAACTCACCAGCATAAGACGGCATCACTGGAACTTGGTTTCCCCAACTGTTAATTGGCTTTTTAAATCTTTCTATTTACAAGCTTGTTGTGAGGATTAAAAGGTTAAGAGAGATTATGTCTGTCATAGCACCCTATAAGCAGTAAATTGCAGTCCATACTAGCAATTTTAGTTACTTCTGTCCTTGTTTATCTAAAGACAAGTTGCTAAAGGAATAAACAAGTTTACCATTATTTTGAAGGTTGCTTTAAGTGAAGTTAGTCTTCTGAGAGTTGGAAGTGAGCTTAGAGGTCCTGTGTGAGACCAAACTTAGTTGCTCCTCAGAATAAGCTGGGAGTTTTTTAAAAAAGTACAGATTCCCAAGCCCCATACCTAGAGATTCCAATGCAGAATATCTGGAGTGATGCCCTGGAGTTTGTATATGTGCATTAGGTGTATTTGTTTATTTGAGGAAACCTTCAAACATGAGTCGGAAGATTAGCTGGTTTGGGAAACATTGCTCTAGTTTCGTACTGACGCTGAACTCCATCTCTCCTCCCATCTCTGGCTTGACTTAGAAATGGATACTCATTAATTATGAAAGCTCTCATCTTTTCCATCAGTCAGCTTGCCTCTTGCAGTCCTGTTATTTTGCACTCCACGTTGACAACTGCTATTGACAGGCGTCAACATTAAATCATTTTGACATCTTCTCCTTTCCACCTGCTGCCCCCTAGTGGACGTGCTGACAAGCAGCAAAATATTTAACTGTAGCACCAGGGGAGTGGCCAGCCTGAGCTGACTGGCTCACACGGGTCAACACAGGTCCCCACCCGGATGTCCACAGGCTACAGCTGTGCCAGGAATCATTAGGATAGCATCAGCCTGTTTGGACACTATTTGCACACAAGTTACATTTAGAGCAGAGCTTTAGAAAGACCCTGGCATCTATTCATGGGCTTTTTCCAAGTTTCGGAAATCTACCTGGAAAAGATTGCCTTTGGGTTATTCTTGCTTTTTTGTCCCTCATTTCTTTCTTTTATCATCTTCCCATATTCCACCCCTTGTAAAAGGTGGAATTTCTACCTCCCCCAACCTTTGGGTTTTTTTTTTTCCAAATCTTACAAAAGTAAAAAAGTTTTGTTTGTTTTTATTATTATTATTTTTAATCTGGACAGTTTAGAAGTTTCCAGTCACTAGGTGAAAGGGACTGACATGAACTGAGCATTGACAATGTAAAGGGCACTTAGTCGATGTGTTCTCCTTGCATCTCTCCAAGACCTGTTGAGGTCACAGTAGTCCTCTTTTACCGAAGGCGCTGAAGTTAAGAGAGTTTAAAAAGACTGTGGTATGTCCCACAGCAAGTGGAAAAGCTAGAACTAGAAATCAGGTTTAACTGATGGAAAGCCCTCCTGTGTTTCTTTAACGTGCTTGTTTAGTGTTTAGTGATTGTTTTGCCCTCTATTTAGTAACGAAGATAAAACAACTTCCATGGTACATAGTATTTTTTTTTTTGTATGAATGTGGCCATTTTTATTTGGTAATTAAGAGCATATATTTTGGGGGGAGTTGTTTTTTTGTTTTTGTTTTTTATAGAAACATATTGATTGTACATACTTAGGGGGTACAAAGTTGTATTCTTATACATGTATACAATGTGTAATGATCTATTCAGGGTAATTAGCACTTTCATCTTTGCAAAACTTAATCATTTCTTCATGATACGCACATTTGATCTCCTCTTTTCTAGTCGTTTGGTAACATGCAGTAAGTCATTGTTAATTATAGATTCCTGGGTTGATTGTACAGAGTAGGACTTATTTTTTCTCTCTAGCTGTAATTTTGTGTCTATTAACCAGCCTCTCACTTCCCTCCCCCTACCTCCCCTTTCTGCCTGTAGAGTACATAGTAGTATTAAGTCTCATGGTAAAATATTCATAGTAAAATCGTTCAGCTGTTCTTTTAGTAAATGGTTAGTAATTAGTGTGTCTCCGCACAGTTCCCAGTTCCTCATTTTAATACTCTTGTACACAAAATTGTTTAGGAGAGGAACTTGGCAGGGTAAGTGTGGGTAGGAGGTGAAGACAGCAAAAGCCACACGACTGATGCAAAGGTGAGACTGGATATCACAGGGCAGATGCCAAACTCCTGAAAGCTTTGGGGAAACTGAATAGTTCTCTATATTTACCAGCAGAGTGGAACCGGTACTGCAAACACTGATAGGAACAGTGTTTGTGTGTGTGTGTGTGTGTGTGTGTGTGTGTGTGTGTCCATCCCCCACAGGATCCTATGTGATTACTATCCAGCATGAGTTTACCCTTTTCGTATAGTGGTTTTTCATTCTCTTCTTTTACCCTTGATTGTTAATATTTTGGTAAGTGATTTTTTTATATTACTTTTTGTATATCATTCTTGTTATTGGAATGCTCTCATACCACTATTCAACTTCTTAACATGAATGTACACACACACATGCACACGCACACGTGTAACTGACTTGTCTTCTATTCCTGTGAGAGTAGAAAATAAAGCTGTATGTAGTTAAGAAAATTTGCTTTGACCTTCAGACCCACCTTTTTTTCTCTGAATGACTGATACAGTGTGAAAAGAGCAATACTTAGGATCTGGATTCCAGTTCCCTGTCCTCCTGCCATTTTTTAAACTTTATTACCTGATCCAGGTAAATAAACTTCTTTGATCTTCAGTTGTCCCATAAAATCAGTATTATATTACATGTGTGCCTCAATTGAGAAGGCTCATCCAAAGGATTTCTCAGGGCCTTTCCCACCCTACAAGCTGTACATTGATTTTTGCAGTAGCTGAAGCCCCTGAATAGTTAAATGATAATCATGTTAGTTAAAATTAAATAGCCACCATTGAATCTGTTTGTCCAGTGGCTTGCAATGAATGCTGCTTTCCCTTCCTTTCCGATAGATACTCATCTCAGAGGGTTCCTTAAGTCAGTCTAGTTTTCTCTCTTATTTTTTTCTAGTTCATAAATAGTTTAAAAACAAACACTAAACTGTCATAGTTAAAGGGATCCTAGATTAAACCTTTTATAAAACAAATAAGCCTATGTAAATGATGCCATCTTACTACAGGCATACTTCGGATATATTGCAGGTTCGGTTCTGGACCACTGCAATAAAGCAAATATGACAATAAAGTGAGTCACACACATTTTTTTTGTTTCCCAGTGCATATAAAAGTTATGTACACTATACTGTAGTCTATTAAGTGTGCAATAGCATTATGTCTTAAAAATGTACATACCTCAATTTAAAAATGCTTTATTGCTAAGAAATGCCAACAATCGTCTGAGCATTCAGGGAGTTGTAATCTTTTTGCTGGTAGAGGTTCTTGCCTGAATGTTCATGACTGCTGACTGATCACGGTAGTGGTTGCTGAAGGTTGAAGTAGCAGTTTCTTAAAATAAGACAGCAATAAAGATTGCTGCATCCATTAACTCTTCCTTTCATGAAAGATTTCTCTGTAGCATACAATACTGTTTGAGAGCATTTTACCCACAGTAAAACTTCTTTCAGAATTGGAGTCAGTCTTCTCAAACCCTGCTGCTGCTTTATCAACTAAGTTTGTGTAATCTTCTAAATCTTCTGTTGTCATTTCAACAGTGTTCACAGCACCTTCACCAGGAGTAGGTTCCATCTCGAGAAACCACTTTATTTGCTCATCCATAAGAAGCAACTCCTTATCCATTGAAGTTTTATCGTGAGGTTGCAGCAATTCAGTCACATCTTCAGTCTCCACATCTACTTCTAGTTCTCTTGCTATTTCCACCACATCTTCAGTTACTTCCCACACTGAAGTATTGAACCTTTAAAGTCATCCATGAGTATTAGAATCAATTTCTCCCAAACTCCTGTTAATGTTGATATTTTTACCTCCCTCCATGAATTATGCATGTTCTTAATGGCATCTAGAATAGTGAATTCTTTCCAGAAGGTTTTCAATTTACTTTGCCCAGATCTATCAGAGGAATCACTGTCTATGGTAGCTATTGCCTTACAAAACGTATTTCTTAAATAACACTTGAAAGTCAAAATTACTGCTTGGTCCATGGGCTGCAGAATGGATGTTGTGGTAGCATGAAAAGCTACCAGGCATGAAAGCAAGATTAATCTCCTTGTACGTCTCCATCAGAGCTCTTGGGTGACCAGGTGCACTGTCAATGAGCAGCAATTATTTTGAAAGGAATCTTTTTTTCTGAGCAGTAGGTTTCAACCATGGGCTTAAAGTATTCTGTAAACCGTGCTGTAAACAGATGTGCTGTCATCCAGGCTTTGTTGTTTCATTTCTAGAGCACAGGCAGAATAGATTTAGCATAATTTTTAAGGGTCCTAGGATTTTTTGAATGGTAAATGCGCATTGGCTTCAACTTAATGCCACCAGCTGCATTAGCCCCTATTGTGAGTCAGCCTGTCCTTTAAAGCTTTGAAGCCAGGCATTACTTCTCTTCTGTAGCTATGAAAGTCCTAGACGGCATCTTCTCCCAATATAAGGCTGTTTCATCTACCTTTAAAATCTGTGGTTTAGGGCCAACCCTGTGGCTCACTCGGGAGAGTGCAGCGCTGGGAGCGCCGAGGCTGCGGGTTCGGATCCTATATAGGGATGGCTGGTGCGCTCACTGGCTGAGCGCAGTGCGGGCGACACCAAGCCAAGGGTTATGATCCCCTTACCAGTCACAAAACAAAACAAAACAAAATCTGTGGTTTAGTGTCACCACCTTCATCAATGATCTTAGCCAGGTCTTTTGGATCACTTGCTGCGGCTTCTACATCAGCACTTGCTGCTTCACCTTGCACTTGTATGTTATGGAGACGGCTTCTTTCCTTAAGCCTCATGAGCCAGCTGCTGCCAGCTTCAAACTAATCTTCTGCAACTTCCTCACCTCTCTCAGTCTTCATAGAATCAAAGAGAGTTAGGGCCTTGCTATGTAGAAGGCTTTGGCTTAAGGGAACGCTGTGGCTGGTTTGATCTTCTGTTCAAACCACTAAAACATTTTCCTTATCAGCAATAAGGCTGTTTTGCTTTCTTACCGTTTGTGTGTTCACTGGAGTAGCACTTGCAATTTCCTTCAAGAGCTTTTCCTTTACACTCACACAGCTTGGCTAACTGCTACTTGGCTAACTTTCAGCCTCAGTTTTCAATATGCCTTCCTAACTAAGCTTAACCATTTCTAGCTTTTATTTAAAGTGAGAGACATGTGACTCTTCCTTTCACTTGAATACATGGAGGCAATTGCAGGGTTATTAATTGGCCTAATTTCAATATTGTTGTGTCTAAGGAGTAGAGAGGCCTGCAGAGAGGGAGGCAGGGGAACAACTGGTTGGTACAGCAGTCAGAACACACACAACATTTATTTATTTAAGTTTACTATGGTACCCCAAAACAATTACAATAGTAACATCAAAGATCACTGATTACAGACACCATAGCAGATATAATAATAAAAAAGTTTGAAATATTATGAGAATTACCAATATATGACACACAGACATGAAGTGAGCACATGCTGTTGGAAAAATGTCACCAATAGGCCTGCTCTACACAGAATTAACATAAACTTTCAATGTGTAGAAAATGCAAATCTGCAAAGCACAATAAAGATATGCCTGCATTTGCTTATTTTGTATGTGT
Organism: Galeopterus variegatus; assembly: GCF_000696425.1. Classification (NCBI taxonomy): domain Eukaryota; kingdom Metazoa; phylum Chordata; class Mammalia; order Dermoptera; family Cynocephalidae; genus Galeopterus; species Galeopterus variegatus. The sequence goes on along the minus strand of NW_007726374.1, from coordinate 277,776 downwards.
GTGTGAGTTTGAGTTCTCTGGTGCAAGGCATATGTGAACAGCAAGAGGCTGAGCTCCAGGCAGTCAGTCATTAATCCCAACCCCACCATCAGAATGTTCCCTACCACTTCCTGTGCATCCTTCCTACAGTCAGGCACTGATGAGTTTGCAGGGCATTAGATGTACAGTCACACACCTTCCTCCGCTTTTCACTGCATACGTTTTTAGTTATTGTTATCATAGCTTGCATGTTTTAAATCAAAATTTTTTAAAAAAAAAACTTTATCCCCTAAATTAAATAAAAACCCCTTTGAAGTTTCAGGACTCCAAGGAATAACCATGTCTTTGTATTCTGATGAATAAAACCCTGAATAAGTGTACATAGGTAATTTGTATAACAAACGAAAAAGAAGTGGTGGGGTGGGGGTGGAGGAGTTGGTAAGGTTGAGAGAGGGCAGATCTGAGCAGCAGTGCTAACCTGGCAAGTATTACAGGTGGCCTTGTGGCATGGAGTAGTTATGAGACTAGACTGGATTTGAATCCTGGCTCTACAGTTGTGTGACCTCAGTGAAGTTACTTCAATCTGTGCCTCAGTTTCCTCATATGTAAAAGGATAATTATAGTGCCTGGCACATAGGATTATTGTGACGATTAAATAAGTTAATGTATGTAAAGAACTTTTCAAACTATCTGGCATGTATATGCTCAATAAATATAAGCTATTATTGTTATTAAGTGAAATGAAGAGAACCCAGACTCATGCAGTATGATAGGATCCTTTTCTCTTCCTCCTCTGCCTTCTCTGACCCCACTTTGCTTACCTCCCAGTCCACCCCGGCCTCCTATTTCTCTTCTTCCCAACTTAAGAATAGTCAGTGAAAATGTTTAGAAGAAAAAGTGCATACTTTCTAGCGTGCCAAGCTTCCTGATAGTCAAGTACACTTTTCAGCTAAAGTGACTGTATCCATCAGTAATGGGCTTTATGGCAAGAGAAAGCTTATTTCTTAAGAAATGGGTTTTAACATTTTGATGGATCAGTCTTTTTGTACAAGTAATTCTTGTGGAAGATGGAAATTGGCTCAATTATAGGACAGTTGGACTCAAGGATCTAAAGAACGAACATGCAGGGGGTGTCATGTCTGCTTTTAGGAGAAAAGCTTACTCTGCAAAGCCTGCTGGTCTTTGTCAATCTTTGCTCTTAGCTGCTGCATTTTGCACAGGTGACATGCATAAAAGCGTATGGAAGTCAAACTCCCAAAGCAGCATTATCCCTCAGTCCTTCAGTACCTTTGGGTCTCTTTCCAGACTCCCTGCTCTTCCCCCTCCTCACCAAGGCCCCACTGACCTCAAAGGGCCCTTCTTTCCAGGCCATGAAGTGCAACTGAGCCAGAGGCCTGGGACCACAGCCAAAGCTGAATGAAGGTGCAGAATGTAAGACTAAAAAAAGCCCACACACGTGTCACTGGGTATAGCAGATAATTTTGTTGGAGAAATGTTTTATAAATAACATGGAAAGGGGAAGAAGGTAGAGGGTCAAATACTTAGTTGTTGGGAATTGTCCGATACTTGAGGTCAGACTCACCATTTCTAATACTGAACCCACAAGTAATACACACTGAAAAAAAGGGGTGGGGGGGCTCCCTGAATCAAATTAACTTCATGTGGGCTTATTTTTCTTATGAAGATGTTTGTAGGTTTGGCAGTAAGCATTTTTAATCAGGATCTCTTTTATAGGGAATAAATTAAAAAACATAGTTCTACATTTCAGGACAAACAAAATAAGCCAAAAGCAAGATACAAACCCCGTGAAGCTATTATGCTTTTCTGAGGATGGTCTCAGGCTAGGATGCTGCAGAAACTGGACTATTCAAGGATTTTATTAAAATAGTTTTCTTCTAAAGGAGATTGGTAATATGGGAAGTTTTTCTTTTCCCCTGTCTTCTTTTTGTTTTGTTTTGTTTTTCCCTTGTCAAAGCCAGAAAGGATGAATTTTGGTCCAGAACTCTCAAGACCAGAGTGTCAGGGAAAGACACCCAGAGGCTGGAAGCTATGATCTTATCAGTGGTCTTAACTCCACCCCCTTCCTCCCTGGGAACCCTGTACAAACACAACTGCCTGATCTTCCTGTTTAATGGCCAAGGTTTTACTCCCTTCTTCAGCACATGGGAATATGAACTTTGGGGGATTTTTGCTGTTCTTTTTTTTTTTTAAGAAACAAAGACTTAACTTGTTCTTTCCCTGGCACAGAGAGACCACAAACTAACTAAAGAAGAAGATGAGAAGCTTTGACTGATGGGGTCACATGCCTTCCAGAGCTGATCCTTATTCCCTGTCCAACATGGCCTTTCTTCCCACCCTCCCCCACCCTCCCTCCACCATACTTTGTGGTTGCATGTCTGCCCCTTACTATGCATTATAATTTCCCAAGAAGGGTACCCATTGGCTAAGGGCCAGGTTTCTAAGTGAATGATCCTGTCTTTTCTCCTTGCTGGGTATCTCTCTTTGCCAAAGAGGGTTGTGTTAGGGAGACTAAAATTTTCACTGGTAAATGTTGTATTGTTTAAAATTGTGATAATTTTCTTTCTGCTTTGAATCTCATTTTCAAAATGAAAATTCTGCCTTGAGTCAGATCCTACTGATGTGGCTTCTGCAAGTGTCATGATAGCTTCTGTGATAGCATTTGCCAGCTGTAGATCAGGCAGTGGTGGAGGGTGATCAGAAGTGTCTTGTACCTTTGCAGCAGAATTTTGAATTTGAACTAGGGACTTTATATTTTCTCCAAATTAAATTGTATTTTGTTCATTCTAGTCATTGGTTGAGTCTAATGAGATTTTTTAGATTAAGAATTCTGCTCTTTTTTCCTTCCATGACAGAATTGGCAGTTTTCTTTCATCCTTAGATATGACAAATCCATAGGCATGTCTTTTTTGTTTGGTTGGTTTTGGTCTTCTACCAAAGCCTTTATAACAAAACAAAATTCAACAAAAACTTTGCAATCTACCCTTGAAGATCATGCCTCAGGCTATTCGGGATTCTGTAATTAACTTCTTGAGTCATTTGTTTAATCATCAATGAATTCACTTATCTTTATAATTATTTAGGTCACAGTAATATATTTTGCTCACAACATATCACAAGAGACTACATCACCTGCTTCACTGAAATTGAGAAACATTAGATGAACGACAGTCCCCTGAACAATAGTCCAATAATCCTTTCATGAAAAGAAAGGAAGTTCGTTTCTTGTACTGATTTGTTCTTCGTGAGGCCATGTTGGCTCCAAGTGACCCATTGTTTGCTTTCTACGTAAAAAGAATCAGTCTAACAGTTTGTTATCAAGTGTTGCTGGAGATTCAGGTCAAAGGTATAGTGTTAAGAATCCACCTTTTTAGCCTATCAAACATTGGGATATCTCCTATCTTCTTTCCTCCAAAGATCCTCAGAAGTAACCAATAGTTTATTGGCTCATTTATGTTCATAAGTGTCTGGCATAAAACTCATCCAATCTTGAACATTTTAATTTGTTTGTCTTGAAAATATGCTGTATTTTTCTATTGGCTTTAGATTTCTTAACTACACTCTCCGGTCTTCATGTAATTGTCCTTGACTGAGAAGAAAATTCTGTAAACGTTTCCCTCTGCTTTCTCTTCTCAGTTGAATCATTTTTTTCTTCATAGTATTTTAGAATTTTGTGAGATGAGACAAAATTTATCTCAGCTTATAGCTTAACCTATTAAATAGGAAAGCTCTGAACTATTGATTATTATGTCATATTTTAAAAAAATAGTCTATAGAATATAAATAGGTAGTTGTAATTGTTTTTTTCAGTATTGACTTGGCCTCTGTTTTTCAGTGCATCCTGAATATTTAAAAGGCCATTTTTGCAACACGTAAGAGGACTGTAGAGGCTTGATGGTTTGATTGAAGGTGGAGATGATTCTTTTGAATTAAGTTATTATGCTTGGAATAGGTCACAAGTTTTAAAATTACAATCTAGACATAGGGAACCGTCGGATTTGTTACCATTACTTTTCAAGACTCAGTGAAACCAAGACCATCAGGTTCAGGTGGAGAGGGGTGGTGGTGAGAAATTCAGAGCTGGGGGGGGCCAGATGGATGTGAAAACACTTGTGAATGGCTCTGGGACCCTAAGACTCAGCAGGAGGTCATTGGGAAGTTGGAGAGGAGGAAGGCAACATTAACTAATTATTCCATTCATTTGTTCATAAATGTTTATGGGGAACACGCTGCATACCTGCATGGTCCTAGTTTCACTGAAAGGGATGAGGAAGGTACGAAATGAGAATGTGAGAATAAATGAGAAACACTTGCTCTACACCCTCAATTACAGCTGGGCCAGTTCATATAGGGATGTGTTTTCCGATTCTTCTGCATGGTCCTAGTTTCACTGAAAGGGATGAGGAAGGTACGAAATGAGAATGTGAGAATAAATGAGAAATACTTGCTCTACACCCTCAATTACAGCTGGGCCAGTTCATATAGGGATGTGTTTTCCGATTCTGAACACACAGCAAGCACTTAGTCAAAATAATAAACTCTAGACAATTTTTACTTTCAAACATAGTATTTCAAAATAACAAAAAGATTCCAGAATAGTCTTTCTGTAACCATTTAGAGACTTGAGATTAAAATCAGAAAGGAAGAAGTGTTTCTGTAGAGAAATGTTTCTAAAACTACTGTTTTCTACTCAGCTACTAGACATGTTTTTTAGTTTTTTTCCTTCCATTCCTTCTTGGCTTTTAGTGTGGAGAGGACTGCTGTGTTGGCAGCAGTATAGAAATGTGAATCAAGAAAATGGAAACACAAATTCACTCAATATTTAAGAGCTACTGTCTCCCTAAAAGCAACCACAGATTTTCTCACATATTCAGATTGCAAACCAACTACAGGATGTTAAAAAGTTTTCTATCAAAACCAATTATCCCTGGGTTTTTGACACTTAAATTCTAATGTAAGAAATGTAGCTGTTGACCAGACTTTAAAAGAGATCATTTTGATGTTAAGAAGTAGTGTTACTTATAACAATACATGCTTATTGACATTCTAACAGATGTCTTCTAATGGATCTGCAGGCTCAGAAACATGGTATGTGTGCCTAGAACTGGGGAGAGAGTGTCCATGGAGCGTGGAGCAGTGAAATGACACCTTGGCTTCCCTACTGGAATTTTTTTTTTTTTTGGCGGCTGGCTGGTACAGGGATCTTCGTGTTATAACTCTGCACTCTAACCAGCTAGCTAACCGGCCAGCCCCTTATTGGATTTCTTTATATAGCTGCGTGTGTGTGTGTGTGCGTGTGTGTGCGTGTGTGTGTGTGTGTGTGTGTAAGGGAATACAGTTGATTTCCCTGATGTAAGCCTAGCAGCTTGTTTTTTTCAGTTCAGTGGCGGCTGGCTGGTACAGGGATCTTCGTGTTATAACTCTGCACTCTAACCAGTTAGCTAACCGGCCAGCCCCTTATTGGATTTCTTTATATAGCTGCGTGTGTGTGTGTGTGCGTGTGTGTGCGTGTGTGTGTGTGTGTGCGTGTAAGGGAATACAGTTGATTTCCCTGATGTAAGCCTAGCAGCTTGTTTTTTTCAGTTCAGCACAGTAAAATCTGAGCAGAAGAGAACTCCCTGTTGGCCACCCACCTCACAGTCTCTGAAAGGGAAGTCTGTGTAGAAATATTCCACATTAGGCAAATGTACATTTCTACAATCAAAATGGAAAACACTTGAGCTGAATCGTCTACCATTTGCTCTAGCTTCCAGCCTGGATTGAAAAGAATGCAGGGAACCCTGCAAGTTCAAGCAGTCTTGGCAGGCGAGGAAATGGCTGTAACACTGTCAAGGGTTGTCTGTAAGAGCTGTGCAGGCTGCTGACAGCACTGAGAATGCCCAGAAATGGAGCAGATGCTTTCTGCATTCAGTCAAAGGGGTGGCAGCAGCAAGGTTCACGGAATGAACTTTTGACCCTGTGCAAGGCAACTGGCTCTCGTGGACCTTGTTCTGTCATCCTCCAGATTGCATTTCTCTTTCAGAACCAAAGGGTAGCATCTTGGATTTTAAGCTGTCTTACGTTAATTAAAAGTTAGATATTCTTGTAGCTGCAACTAGAAGGGATGGAGGGTAAGGAATAAGAGCTGGTATATCCCGTTGTCCTGCAGGATGGGGAAACTGTGTCGACAACTCTTCCACCCAACCTGAAATGTGCTCTCTAGGGAGACTGTACAGTTGGCAAGGTTGCTTTTGGCATCTAAAGGCCTTCACAGCTCTCTCTGTGAGGTTCCTCTTCTCCCATCCCCATACCCTCCCCATGCCCACCCAACTCAGCACCCTCCCTGTATGGTTATGCTAATTGTCTGGCTAGGGCAATTGTTGGAATCCTGCCCACGTAGCCAATTATACTGTTAGGGCTAGGGCCCACAGACCCTTCAAACTCATTGTACCAACTGGGTCACAAGACCCCTCACATACAGGTCCATGAGCTAGGTAATTGGGAATGATCTCAGGAGCCACTGGCAGATGACACGAGCTCAGTCCTTAGCTTCCTCAGCTTCCTCAGCTTCCTCAGCAGCAGCAGCTTACAGCAGCCTGCAGTGGTGGTGGTGGTAGCCTCCCAGAGCATCCCAGTGACCTTGGCAGCAACAGTCTCCAACAGCAGTAACGGTCTCCCCGTGGCCAGCCCCCAGGGGAATCCCAGGGGGTGGGGGGCACAGTGGATCAGAACAACTCGTCCTTTGTACTTAAGTTCAATAACCCAGGACACCTGGGTGTGAGTCAGACAACCCAGGAACACCTGGGAGTACGTGAGCAATTATGAGACAATAACCAAGGAACACCTGGGCACATGTGAATATTTACATCAAATGCTCGGCAAGATTCTTGACATCTGAGGGAGCCCTGACCATTTTCCTATATTTTTGCCACACTCCCACTGTCCTCTGGGCCAGAACATCCCTCTGTAGCTCCCTCACCAGGCCTGCCCTTCCCAAAAGAGTTCCAGACCTTGGCCTTTCTTTTCTACTCCAAAACCTATTTGTGTGTGTTTTAAACCAATGCCTATGGAAAGAATCAGATGAACTATGCTGAGGTGTGGCTAACTGAGTATTCTGAATGCACTAACTCTCTCTGGATATGTGCATTTTAATAGAGGACCACAATTCATCCAAATGAATAAATCTTTAATGGTAAAATTACTGTTCTCCTGAACCAGCTGGTATGGATGTTTTGGGGAACACAGGGACTCTTCTCTGAGCCCCTCAGGACATAGCCTATGTGTGACCTTCAAATCTAGCTCCACATTTTTTTTGTAGAGATACAGAATTCAGTATTGTATCTTAGTAAAAACATTGATTTTCACTCCTTTGTCAAAATATATTGAAATTAGTGAAAGTAAAAAAGAGGCAATTGATTGGCTACCATTTTGCTTCAGGTTGTTAAAACGAGTCTCTAACTGAACTGAAGATATTCCTTGACATCCTTACCTATAGATTTGTCAGACTTAGAAAACTTACGTTAGCCAAATTTGTAAAATTTTAGAAAACTTCTGTAATCCTAACCCTAATATAAAGTACTGACATGTGGTTAAATTTAAAAAGAGACTGCTTAGTCTGTAATTAGAAAAGGGTAGTAGTTGCCCTCTGGAAATCAACAACCAAAAAAGAATGATTTCTAAGATTCTCCACAAAGCCTAAGCATTTTCCAAGTGTAAAACCTGGCCTCTGCCCTCAAAGTTCTATTATAAACTTCAAGTTTAGAAGCAATGAATGTGGAGACATCATTCTTATGAAAATGCTGGTTAATTATGCAAGCATTATTTGTTGCTGCCGAATAATAGATACTGTACACAAATATTTAGTAATAATAGTAATATTGGGCTTAAATTTTTAGCTGTGTGATTCTATGTTACCATTTTCTTGGATGCAGATACCTTGTGTCAGGTACCATGTCTCAAATCTACACAGTATCTAACAAAGAACTTTCTGTAAAGTGGGCAATTAGCAGATGCTTAGTTAATGAGTAGATTTTTGTTTTATTTTGCTTTCTATGTTTTACTTAGGATGTGGGATATTAGACAAGGGAAGTTATCTCTTAGAAGTTCTTATATATAAATATTGATGTCAGAGTCCATTCATCTGATTTGGTGAGCATTTACAGAGCCCCGCCTGTATTGAAGACCCAGTGCTGAGCACTGGGCAGCTAAAGAAGTCTGAGGCTGTCCCTGCTGTTTTCTTTCCCTACCTGGATCCTAGACCATACAGTGGGTAGAGCTACCTCCTAAGGAGGTCCACCTGTGCTCAAAGGGCCACAAAATAAGTGGCCCAACCAAAGGTATTTTTGAAGGCAATGCACTAGAGTGCAGAGCCTGGGACTGTAATTTAGAGTGAGGCCCCAAGAGATCATACACGTTTTCCACTTGTGGGGGAATTCCCTTGGCTGGAACTAGACAGTGACTTCAGATACTTGATCCAAACTCCACTTCCCCTTCTGAATTGAGTAAGCTAATAACTATTCTTGAGGCTCTGAAATAGTGATGGATCTTCCTAATTGGGAATTCAGCTGCTGATTTCTGGAGCAGAGTTTTGAAACTGAAAGATGAAAAAGAACAGGGCAATAAACAGTAGCTTGGAATGAGGGTTATTTATCTAGTCCAGCTTCCCTCCCACCCACCCACCACCCAAGATTATACTACAACCATCCTTAGAATATTATAAGAAATCTCTTGTGGTCCTCTTGTTTCTGTTTGAAAACCCTTGACATCAGAGAATCTTTCTTTATATCTTACCTACATGGCTCTTCATGAATTTTGTCAACATTTTGTCAGCATTTTACTCATGAAAATATTTCATATCTGTGCATATTCTACCACTTGGGACTTCTTGACCTATAGACTGGAAGTTCCAAACTTTTCAACTGTGACCCCTTTTCGCATCAACTTCTGCAGCCCTCACATCTCCTTGTTATAATGTTGTTTATCAAGATATTTGACAGTACTTAGAGGTGACATGATTCTTGAACTCAGATAACTCTGTTCTCCATGGCTACTCTCAGTCCCACACAGGTTGATGCAGTCTTTAGTTTGGGAAACACAGTTTTGGCTTAAATAATCTAAAATCTTCCCATCACTTTTTGGAGCTCTTTTCTTACGTGCTTTTTTTCATCTTCCTTAAACTATGAAGTCTGCATTGGATATATAGTTAAAATAAAGTCATTACCAGTGCTGTGTTCAAAGCTGACTTTTTTTCCCTAGCCAAAAATGTAGCAGTCCCAACTGTGGACTCTCTTTAGAATGATCACTTTAGAAATATCAGGTCCTAGGACACACAACTGTAACTTTTAACTTTTAAAACACTTTTCTCTACTTTCTTGGTAACCTACACAGAGCAACAGTTCCCAGATATTTTTTTTTTTTTTTGTCTCCAGACCCCTTTATATATTCTTACAAGTTATTGAAGACACCAAAGAGCTTTTCTTTATGTGGGTTTTGGTTATTACTATTTAAGGTATTAGAAATTAAAACAGAAATTTTTAAGACAACACATTCTATTAGCTGTCAAAGTGATGACAATCACATGCCCTTTTGTATCTGGAAAACTGCATGGTACACTCATGAAACAACAAAAGCGAAAGAGACAAATAATAGTTTAAAATTATTATAATAATAGTTTTGACTTTGTAAACCCACCAGTATAAAACATATTCATGACACACTCCCTAACATATAGGAACTTACAACCTAAGGCCCAAAGTAAATACTAATAGGCGATGTGAAATTCTGGCTTAATAATGCTTCCTGTAGTAATGTTAAAATTATATGGATTTAGATAGAAGCTGGGATGTATTCATTAGCCACTTGTTTTTGCCTAGTCTCATACTACCTACCCTGGAGAATTGCTTCCACTGATTGCATTTTATAAGAAGCAGCCCTATGAAATGAAACGTTTTATCATCATCCTAATGATTATGTAGAGCACACTGTTCCCTTTTATAGTGATCCATGAGCAAAATGATATAATGACACATAGAACTCCCTCATGATATAGTAAAAACTGCCTTTCTATGGAATCTGGTATGTTTTTATCTTATGTTTTTTATCTTAAAGTTACCTTAAATCTTATAACTGTGCTTTTTGGTCTGCTTTGGCCACCAGGAAGACAAAAGTCAAAAATCCAATTTATGGTTATTAGTTATTCAGGGCCCAATGTCATTAAGTCTATATGAAGTTTTTCCTGGAATTGTCTTATTCCTTCTATCTTCTTTTTCCTTTGCTCTGATTTTTCCTTTTCTTTTCTTTTCTTTTTTTTTTTTGGTGGCTGGCCTGTACAGGGATTTGAATCCTTGACCTTGGTGTTACAAGGCCAAGCTCTAACCAACGGAGCTACAAGTTGTTTTTCTTAATGTGTTTTATTGTGTATATTTCTTAATATGTTTTATGGTGTATTTAATATCCAATGGGAATGAAAGAATGAATAAGTGAGAAAGAAAGGTAAGTGGTCCGGTTGAGAGGGATTGCTGGAGTACCTGGAGTGGCACAGACCAAGTACAGTAGCTGTATAAGGTTTCATTAATGAAATGAATCTTAAGTGGAGATTAGGAGGGAAAGGAAGTGGGTTGCTGGAGACCAGGGGTGTTTTATGTGAGAGATTGGCTGCAACAAAGATGCAGCTGTGGAGTGAGTGAGTGATGGCCTGAGCACAGTAAGGAGATCTGTTTGACCATGGTAGCGGAGCTGATTGCCTTACTATGTTTTATTTGACTGAAGAGGCAGCTGAGGATAGGAGCTCTAGAAAATGGGAGTAACAGCTTCCTATTAAGGAAGGATTCTCACTTCAGTTTCTAAAATAAATTAGAAGGGAGAAAATTTAAGTCTGAGAGGCCAATTAGGAGAAAGATCTGGTGGCATATATAGAAAAAAAGCCTATCAACATAAGTAGGTGAGAGTATGAAGAAGAATTAGTGAATCACAGTCATTTTTTATAGCTGGTTCAAGTTCAAATTGATTCCCTGTAACAACCATGTATTGGCTGCTCACCACGTCTGCTTTACTCATCACTGCGTACAAAGCCTCTTCATATGTGTTGAACGAATGAGTCCCTATATCCAAAGGAAATGAAGAGAAAGAGACAGATAACTAAACAAATAAAATGAAATACGTGTAAATTGCAAGCAGCATTCACGGTGGGATGGCTGGAGCAGCAGTCACTAGGGAAACCCATGAAAACGAGCAGAAGCAGATAGGCCACTGCTTTGCCTTTTCACAGTCTGGGGCAGTATGTGACGAGTCCTGTAGGACCAGGGCCCTTGGACTAAGGGGGTTTTAAGTTACCTAATTGGGGAAGCATTGGCTGCTCTCTGGTGTGATCAGGGGCCAGGATACAATAGAAATATGATATGCTAGAACTTTGGCTCCAGCCTAATCCTGCCAGTTTAGTGTTTGTCGTTGCAGGTAGCACCAGCTCCTCTTTTGGCATGGGGTCCAAGACGTCAGGTTAAACAGAATTGATTACCTTAAGCATTGGGCTAGAACTCCTCCATAACACTTTGCAGGAAGCCAGCTCCTTTTCCTGGATGCCACCTTGTAGTGAGATCAGTCTCAAGCAAGTTAGTCCTTTACTCTCAGCTCACCAGCCTAATTGAAAGGGTGTCCTCTAAGCGTCACATCCTACTCTGCTAGTAACCTGTTCTATTTCAACCTGTAAGACCTATGGGGCTGGCCAGTGACATCACTGTAGGAGACAGTGAAAGATGGTTAGGAATGGCTGGGTGACCACCAGGGTTGTGTTCACTCAAGGCTGATTGGCAGAGATTGTTTGCAGTGGTGAGCTAGCAAATGTTTAACAAAGACTGGGAGTGGGTGGGGGCATGATATGTAGCATTTGCTGGCTTCCATAGTGTGAAAACTCCTACCATGACCAATTTCACGCTACCAATGTGATTGAAAGTGGACTTGAGAAGAAAGGCGCAGTAGTCCACCATTATGTAGTATTTCCACCATGCAAATATAATAGATATAAGTAACTTCAAGAACGTAGATAATATTTAAATGTAGTAAAGTGATTATCATGGTTATGAAGTGGTGGATTTTGAGTATCACATTTTCTACATTAAAATTATATTTATATAAAAATTTAATTTTAAATTGATGTAATTAATTTTTTAATAAAGGCTGTATTTAACAACTAGCTCACCGAATTCCTGAAAATTTAACAATTGGTGCCCATAAGCTGGTAAGAGCTGGCTCGAGCATACCACTAGGTAAGAACAGACTAGAGGAAGTACTTTGTTCTTCCAAGAAAGGTACCACAGTTGGCATCCATGGTTCCAGTGCCGGGGTTGAGGAAAGACTAACTAGGTCCTGCAGCATTGTTCCCAGGTCTTTTCCAATGGCCAGCGAAACTGTCATTCTGAATGGCTTGCTAGCTTTAGGTCCCAGTGTCATGGTTGACAGTCCCCTTGATTTATGGGTACTGGATGGTGCAATGCTATGCTGTTTGCCAAGAGGCTGGGAGGCACTGAGAGAAGAGTGATATTGTTAAGAGACCTTGAAGTAACTGTAAGCTCTCTCCTGCCATGTCTAGCACTAAGTGGGAAATCTAGTGACATTTTCACTGAGGACTTCACCCCCATGAGGGACGCACCAAGGGATTCGAGACAACCTGGATAATATATTTCTTGGAGGGATTCAGGTGTAAGATAGTCAATACACAGAAATGAAGTAGAAACATATAGAAAAGTGCAGAAAGAAAGACATACTTGAATTGGGTCTTTAATGAAGACCAGAGAAGAAGTTGGGTCTTTAATGATGTCTAGAGAAAATTGATCAGCATCAATGAAGTGGGAGAGGAAAGATGAGAGGGGAGGCATTCCTGGCAGAGGAAGCAAGATAGACAAAGCATAGGAATGTGAAAGAGCATAAAGTGTTTAAGTGTTGTCCACGTGACTACTGGGGAACCTTGGTAGTAGATAGAAAGGAATTAGAGATAAGAACAGAAGAGGAGATTCAGGTTGTTGAGGGCATTTTATAAGGAGTTTCAAATTTTTATTTTTAGTAACAGAAAGACCTTAAAATAAGCAGGGGTTTGTGTTTTGGAAAGAATTAGAACAATGCTCCTGGGCACCACTCCATTATCTGGGGATTATGGGTAAAATTTCCTGGGTTAAAGCACAGGTGGCTGCTTACCACTTGAGGCATTCTCCTTGCAGCCTGACTGTTGCATCACTGTGGCCTTTCAGAGCTTGTCTCTAACCTTTTAAAGTGAGTGTTCTTAAAGGGGAGGGAATAATTATAGCTCATAAATGGTCAAAAAAAAGTACAGAAAGGAAGGCACACTTGAACTGGGTCTATAATGATGACCACTGCCCAACAGTAGTCTTCCTATTTATTCTACTACTTTCTAAAAGGCAAATTAGAAAAGTAATATACCTTCATTTAGTCAAGGGACTTAATCTTTCATCATTTAAATAACTGTACACTGCCCTTCAGTTTTAAACACAATTTGGTCCATGTAACTGGTTATGAGCTCCTGGAACTCTTTATGTTTTCACCATGAATTTATTGACCAGACCCTCCTTCTGCCTATAATTCTAGAATTTTCTTTGTCTTGTTGTCTTTAAGAAATATGTTTCTATAAATTGGATTGAGAATTTGATAAAAAGCACATATCCAAAGCCTCTTAAAACCATTCTTTTCAAAAAGGACCACTTACTTGGGGACATCTTAAAAGGAGAAACTTAAAATAGATATGTCAATGGAATATGTAGATATGAATGTAAAATATGAAAAGCATCTGTAGGCAAGAGCTTCTGACGGAGAGCTCTACTTCCTTTAAAATCACATTATCTGGCACCATTTCAAAGCTTTGAATTACTAGTTTTGCAGTTAGAAAAAAAAGTGTAAAGTTGAGATATTGAGCTCTTTATGTGTTGGGACAGTGGACAATCTCTATTTTGTAAGAGATCAATAGCTTTAGTGCAAACTTGGTCAATATCACATACTTCGTTGGAAGAAGTGACTCTCTGAAATGGGTTTTAAGTTAAACTCCTTGACTGTAATCTGGTCTTCTGACTCGGTGCATAAATCTCAGGTATTTCCACATTTTCACAGATGTCAGATTAGACATAAATTTGAAGAGCCAGACAGCTTCCGATCATCCTACTGGAATTGGCCTCCTGGGGCCATATAGACCAGAGAGATTTTATCACAAAGGTCATAAACTGATGTCCTTGGGCCAAATCCAGCTCATGGGCATGTTTTGTTTGGCTCATGAAGCATTTTTATGAAGTTGAATTGGTTGTTATATAAAATTTGAGGGATTTAACAACAAAAAAAATTCTTATTTCTTGCTTTACTTTGACTAATTGAACAAGCCTGGGCCTGTATCTTTTAAACAGTTGTCCAGATCTAAGTTGCTACTGCCCCTTTTAGATGGAGCAAACATTCTCCACTTTTCTAGAGGCTCCTTCCAGGCTGCTTCAGGCATTTTTGTTACCCTCTTGGCTTCAATAGGTTGAGGTCATATTTAAAAGTTTAAATACCAGGTTTTGCACAGGCCCTGACCAGTCAGAAGGAACCAGACCTGAGCACTACCACAGAGTCCTAGAACATGACTCTGTTAGGCTAGAAATTACTCCTTTAGTTACTGGATCATGGAAAGTTCCAGAAAATCCCAGGGAAAGGGCTGGGGAGGTGGTTGGAGAGTGGGACACTCAGGAGCTTGGGTCAGTAGCATTTTACCAACTAGTATGGAAGTATTTTCAGTATGTCAAAAACCTATGTCACTGGTAGAGTTTTTCAGGAAAACAGTCACTGAGATGGAGATTAGCATGTAGCATGTTTATTAAGGAGGGTCCTTGAGATCAATACTTGTGGAAGAAAGAGAAAGGAAGCAGGAGTGGGTAGAGAGAGAAGTCAAGCTGCACAGAAGTCCCAGTGCCAGTTCAACTGACCACATGAGGAGCACTGGAGCTAGAGTGGCCCCTCATAGTTGTTTCCCATGGGACCAAGGTGGCCAGGCCGGTCTACCCCAACACACATCACTCACTGAATGTGGGGGAATCTTGCTCTTGAGTGAGGCAGCCCTCTGCCACTTAGTCCCTCAAAGGAATAAAATAAATGAGGGCTCTTGACCTGGAGCACCTCCAGCATCTGGAGCAACATGTCCTTCATTGCAGGGGGTCTGGGCAGCACGTCACAGTGGCCACCACAGTCAGTATAGCTGTACCAGAGACAACAGGAGGATAAGCACTGGGGTGTAAACCCTGTCCTACAGATTACCCAAGGCTGTGCCTAAACCCTTTGGACTGATTCAGAATCAAGCAAGTTCTAGGCCAGAAGAGAGTGGTAAAATGTCATGCTACTCTCTACCCCAATTTTGCTGACTAGCCATTCAGTCCGGGTGTAAACCCTGTCCTACAGATTACCCAAGGCTGTGCCTAAACCCTTTGGACTGATTCAGAATCAAGCAAGTTCTAGGCCGGAAGAGAGTGGTAAAATGTCATGCTACTCTCTACCCCAATTTTGCTGACTAGCCATTCAGTCACTACAGAAATTGTTTTCGTCTTCACATAGTTTTACATTGTCAAACTGTTATCATTCCAGGCCCAGAAATCAGAATCTTTTCTTTTCTTTTTTTTTTTTTTTTGTGTGTGACCGGTAAGGGGATCAGAACCCTTGGCTTGGTGTTGCCTGCACCGCGCGTGGCCAGTGAGCACACCGGCCGTCCCTATATGGGATCCGAACCTGCGGCCTCGGCGCTCCCAGCGCCGCACTCTCCCGAGTGAGCCACGGGTTCGGCCCAGAATCTATTCTTATTATAACTTATGGCACATGGTTTTAGACTGTCAAACTGTTATCATTCTGGGTCCAGAAATCATCTATCTATGGTAACCTCATAAAAGAATACTTTTTGAAAAGGACCAGAGTCTTTTTTCTTTTATCTTCCCTTTAATCTCTTTCAAACCTGTAACTCTACTGTGTATACCACACAATGAATAATCAGATGTCTTAAACTGTGGTTTGTATAATTGCTAGTATAACTTTTTACTTTTACTTATTTGTTTCATTTTAATCTATTCATGAAGACTATCCCTATGGGATCTTAGAAATCTTGATCCAGTAATAGATGTATTTTTCTAAGTGGTTCTGAAGCAGTTGTCCCAAATAAGAAATTATAGTTCAAAACACATCAAAGCTCTATCATTTTCCAAAGTCTCATTACAGCATTAATGTAGATGGAATTTTCCTACAACTCCCCTGCTTTCTCTCATCCCTGACAGGATTAACATCATTAATTGCTAAAATCTAATCTGATTTCTTACAATTTTGTGTTATATTAAAGATATATAATGTACTTACCCTTAGATGTCAAATACTAAAGAACCTGCTACAATTTTAATTGTGCTGGTTCTTATCATTTGTATCTTTCACTCAACTTTTCATTCATCTTATAAACATTTAATGAAAACTTATTGTGTGTCAAGGGTTGTTTTAAATAGGATTTGTAGCTCAAAAGTTTTCTTTCTCTGGTCTGAGAATTTTAAAAATATAAAAAGGGACTGGCTGGTTAGT
Organism: Galeopterus variegatus; assembly: GCF_000696425.1. Classification (NCBI taxonomy): domain Eukaryota; kingdom Metazoa; phylum Chordata; class Mammalia; order Dermoptera; family Cynocephalidae; genus Galeopterus; species Galeopterus variegatus. Next base: position 261,228 of record NW_007726374.1, on the reverse strand, counting down.
TGCATTGGTTAGAGCATGGTCATATAACACCAATATCAAGGATTCGGAGCCCCATAATGGCCAGCCACAACACATACACACACACACACACACACACACACACACACACACACACACACACGAAGATGGAAGGAGACCAGATGAGAATATAAAAATAACTCTGACATTTATCAACTAACCAATTTATTTTGTTTTTCTATAAAGAATTTACCTATTGAACTGTATTTTCTGAATTATTACTTTTATTGCATATATTTAAAGTGTACAATATGATGTTTATGTATATAGTGAAATAATTACTAGAGTCAAGCAAATTAACAAATCAGTCGCCTCACATGGTTACCTTTTGTGTGCACATGTGTGGTAAGAGCACCCAAAATCTACTTTCTTAGGAAATTTCCAGTGCAATATTACTAAGGATAGTCCTCATGCTGTCCATTAAATCTCTAGACTTATTCATCCTGCGTAATTGCAACTTTGTACCGTTTGACCTACATCTCCCCATTCTCCCACTGTCCCACCCGTGGTAACCACCACTGTACACTCTGTTTCTATGTATTTGACTTTTTTTAGATTCCACATTTAAGTGAGATCATGCAGTATTTTTCTTTCTGCATCTGGTTTATTTCAATTAACATAATGTCCTCCAGGTTCATCCACGTTGTCCTGAATATCAGGACCTTATTCATTTTTAAGGCTGAATAAAATTTCATTACATATATACACCACAGTTTCTTTATCCATTCATACATCGATGAATATCTTGGCTATTGTAAAAAATGCTACAATAAACATGGGACTACAGATATCTCTATGAGGTGCCGATTTCATTTCCTTTGGGTATATACACAGAAGAGGGATTGCTGGATCATATGGTTGTTCTATTTTTAATTTTTTAGGAACCTCTATACTGTTTTTCATAATGGCTGTGTCGATTTATATTCTCACCAACAGTGTACAAAGATTTCCTTTTCTCCACATCCTTGGAAATACTTATTGCTTGACTTTTTGATAATAGCCATCCTAAATGTTGTAAGGTGATATCTCACTGTGGTTTGATTAGCATTTTCCTGATGATTAGTGATGTTGAATGTCTTTTCATATACCTGTTGGCCATATTTCTGTCTTCGTTGGAAATAAATCTATTCAGGTCCTTTGCCCATTTTTTAATCTGGTAATTTCTCTTTTTTTGTTGTTATTGAGTTTTTGAATTCCTTATATTTTTTGGATATTAACTCTTTATCACATATGTGGTTTCAAACATTTTCTCCTTCTCTGTAGGCTGTCTTTTCATTTTGGTTTTTCCTTTGCTGTGCAGAAGCTTTTTGGCTTCTTGTAGTCCCTCTTGTTTATTTTTGCTTTTGTTGCCCGAGCTTTTGTTGTGATATCCAAAAAAAACTATTGCCAAAGCCAATGTTAGGAAGCCCCTATGCTTTTGTCTGGGAGTTTTATGGGTTCATGTGTTACATTTAAGTCCTTAATGCACATGAAACACACACACAGTGTATGGTGTAAGATAGGGTCCAATTTCATTCTTTTGCATGTGGATATCCAGTTTTCATAACACCATTTATAAAATATGCTATTCTTTCTCCATTGTGTATTCTTGGTTCCCCTGTCAAAAATTAGTTGACCATAAATGCTTGGGTTTATTTCTTGGCCAACACCATTTATAAAATACACTATTCTTTCCCCATTATGTATTCTTGGTTCCCCTGTCAAAAATTAGTTGACCATAAATGCTTGGGTTTATTTCTTGGCTCTCTATTCTGTTCCATTGGTCCATGTGTCTGTTTTCATGCCAGTACTATACTGTTTTTATTGCCTTTGTGATATAATTTGAAATCAGGAAATGTGATACCTCCAACTTTGTTCTTCTTTCTCAAGATTCCTTTGAATATTTGGGTGTATTTTGTGGTTGTATAAGTATTTTAGAATTTTTTTCCTATTTCCATGAAAAATGCCATTGGAATTTCGATAGGGATTGCATTGAATCTGTGTATTAATCTGGGCAGTTTTTCCACTCTGTGGAAACAGGATTTCTTTCCATTTATTTGTGTCTTCTTCAATTGCTTTCATTATTGTTTTATAATTTTTAGTGTACAGACCTTTCACTTCCTTGTTTAAATTTATTTCAGGAATAAATTCATTCCTAAATTGTATTCCTTTTGATGCTACCATAAATGGGATTGTTTTCTTGATTTATTTTTCAGGTAGGTCATTATTGGTGTAAAGAAATGCATCTGGTTTTTGTATGTTAATTTTGTATACTGTAACTTTACTAGTTTTATTTACTAGTTCTAATAGCTTCTTTGTAGAGTCTTCAGGATTTTCTACATATAGAATCATGTCATCTGCAAACAGGTATAATTTTACTTTTTCCTTTCCAATTAGGATGACTGATGGAGTTTGGATGTGTTGTCCCCTCCAAAACTCATGTGGAAGTTTGATCTCCAATGTGGCAGTGTTGGGAACTGACTGAGTCATGGGGGCAGATCCCTCATGAAAGGATTAATGCTCTCCCTGGGGGAGGGGGGATTAATGAGTGAGTTCTCGCTTTATTAGTTCCCATGAGAGCTCATTGCTTAAAAAGACCCTGGCACCTTTTCTCTCTTGCTCTCTTGCTTCCTCTCTCCATGTGATCTGCTTGTACCCACTGGCTCCCTGCCACTTTCCACCATGAGTAGAAGCAGCCTGAGGCCCGTGCCAGATGCAGCTGTCCCAGATTCGTAAGCCAAATAAACCTCTTTCCTTTATAAATTACCCAGTCTCCAGTATTTCTGTTACAGCAAAACAAAATGGACTAAAACAATGACTTTAATTTTTTTTTTCTTTTCTAACTTCTCTTGCTAGGACTTCTACTCCTATGTTGAATAGAAGTGAAGAGAGTGGGCATTCTTGCCTTGTATCAGATCTTAAAGAAAATGCTTTCAGTTTTTCTCCATTGTTTATATTAGCTGTGGACTTTTCATAAATGGCATTTATTGTGTTGAGGAAATTTCCTTCTATAGGTATTTTTTTAGAGAGTTTTTATCATGAATGGATATTGAACATTGTCAGATGTTTATTCTGCACCTGTTAAAGATGATCATGTGGTTTTATATTTCATCCTTTTAATATGGTGCATCGCATTGATTGATTTCCTATGTTAAACCAACTTTACATCCCAGCAATAAACCTCATTTATTCATAGCATATACTCTTTCTTTTCAGTTTTATTATGAATATTCATGAGATACAATGCTGATTGTCACCCTTTGTGGCATGAGGGCCAGATTCATATCAGCAGCATACCCACCACCAGAAATTGCTTTTGTACCCCGTGTCCCCCACCCAATTATCTCCATCTCCAACCCCCTCTGCCTCCCCCATTCCTCACCAACTTCACTTTGTAGCACATGGAATGTTCTCTCCTTCTGCAAGACCAACACACTACTGTGGTCTTTCTTTCCTTCCTTCTTTCTCTCTTAGCTCCCACTTATGAATGAGTGTGTGTGGTGTTTATCCCTCTGTGCTTTGCTTGTTTCACTCAACGTAACATTCTCCAGGGTCATCCGTGTTGTTGCAAATGGGAGTATATCATTCTTTTTTATGGTATAGTAGTATTCCATGGTGTATATATACCAGTTTCCTTATCCAGTCATCCATCGATGGACATTTAGGTTGGTTCCATGTCTTGGCTATTGTAAACAGAGCTGCAATGAACATGGGAGTACAGGTATCCTTTCAACATGATGATTTCCATTCCTCCGGGTATTTCCATTCCAGCAGTGGGATTGCAGGATTGTATGGAAGATCTATCTGTAGTTGTTTGAGAAACCTCCATACTGTTTTCCATAGTGGTTGTACTAATTTACAGTCCCACCAACAGTGCAGGAGCATTCCCTTCTCTCTACACCCTCGCCAATATTTGTTACTCACCATCTTTTTGATTTTAGCCAGTCTAACTGGGGTGAGGTGGTATCTGAATGTAGTTTTAATTTGCATTTCCCTAATGATTGGTGACGCTGAGCATTTTTTCATGTACCTGTTGTCCATTTGTATGTCTTCCTTTGAAAAATGTCTATTCAGCTCCTTTGCCCATTTTTTAATTGGGCTATTTGTTCTTTTACTGTGTAATTGCTTTCATTCCTTGTATATTATGGGTATTAATCCCTTGTCAGATGCATAGTTAGCAAAAATTTTCTTGCACTCTGTAGGTTGTCATTTCACTCCGTTGATTGTTTCCTTTGCTGCACAGAAGCTTTTAGTTTGATATAGTCCCATTTGTTTATATTTTCTTTTGCTGCTTGTGCTTTTGGGCTCATGTTCACAAAGCCTGTGCCCAGACCTAGTTGCTGAAGTGTTTCACCTATATTTTCCCTTAGTAATTTTACAGTTTCAGGTCTTAAACTTAAGTCTTTAATCCATTTTGAATTGATTTTAGTGTATGGTGAGACATGCATATCTAGTTTCATTCTTCCGCATATGGATATCCAGTTTTCCCAGCACCTCTTATTGAAGAGTCAGTCTTTTCCCCAATGTAGAATTTTGTTGCCTTTGTCCAGTATCAGATGGCTGTAAGACTGAGGGGTGATTTCTGGGTTCTCAATTCTACTCCACTGGTCTGAATGTCTATTTTTATACCAATATCATGCTGTTTTGTTTACAACAGCTTTGTAGTATAATTAGAAGTCAGGTAGAGTTATGCCTCTGGTTTTATTTATTTATTTTTTTTGGCTCAGGATGGCTTTGGCTATTCGGGGTCTTTTGTTGTTCCACACAAAAAGTAAGATTGTTTTTTCCATTTCTGTGAAGAATGTCATTGGTATTTTGATGGGAATTGCATTGAATCTGTAGATCACTTTGGTTGGTATAGACATTTTCACAATGTTAATTCTTCCAGTCCAAGAGCATGGAATATCTTTCCATCTTTTTGACTCTTATTAAATTTTAAGGCTCATTTTGTAACCTGACATGTTATCTATCCTGGAGAATGTTCCATGTGTGCTTGAGAATAATGTGTATTTTGCTGCTGTTGGTTAAAAAGTTCTATCTATGTCTGTTAGGTACATTTGCTTCACAGTGTTATTCAGATTTATTGTTTCTTTAATGATTTTCTGTTTTGATGCTCTATCCATTATTGAAAGTGAGGTATTATGTCTCCTACTACTATTGCTGTCAATTTCTCTTTTTATATCTGTCGATATTTGTTTTATATACATACAGGCGCTAATGTTAGGTGCACGTATTTTTTACAATTGCTATATCTTCCTGTTGAATTGACCCTTTTGTAATTAGGTAAGGATCTTCTTTGTCTTTAGAGACAGTTCCTGACTTAAAATTTACATTGTCTGATATAAATATACCCAATCCTGGTTTGTTTGTCTATTTTGGTACTATTTTTCATGGAATATCTTTTTCCACTCCTTCAATTTCAGCCTATGTGTGTCCTCAGATTTAAAGTAAGTTTCGTGTAGATAGCATACAGCTGGATCTTGATTTTTCACCCATTCGTCTACTCTGTATTTTTTTATTGAGGAATTTAGTCCATTCATATTTTAAGTAATTATTAATAAGGAAAGGTTTAATACTGCCATTTTGTTAACTGTTTTCTGTTTGTCTTATAGTTCTTTTGTCCTCTTTTACTACCTTGCTCTCTTCTTTTGTGTTTCATTGTTTTGTTATTTTTTTTATTTATTTTTATTTTTTTTGTGTGACCTGTAAGGGGATCGCAACCCTTGGCTTGGTGTCACACACACCGCGCTCAGCCAGTGAGCACACCAGCCATCCCTATATAGGATCCAAACCTGCAGTGGGAGTGCCACTGCGCTCCCAGCGCCGCACTCTCCCGAGTGCACCATGGGGCCGGCCCCTTTTGTTATTTTTATTGATAAGTATTGACTACTTTCTCATTTCCTTTTGTGTAATTTTAATATGTATTTTCTTTGTGGTTACCAAGGAGCTCACCTAAAATATCTACAGTTATAACAGTCTATTTTAAGCTGATAACAACTTAAATTCACTAGTGTATGAGAACTCTCTGCTTTTACTCCTCCTCCCTCACTATGTGCTATTAATATCCCAATTTACATCTGTTTATAATAGGAATCTACTAACATAAATTATTTTATTTTTATTTTGTTATTTTTGTCTTTAGCTTTTATAGTAGAATTAAAAGAGATTTTCTCACTACCAATATAGTAATACAGTATTCTGTTTTTGTCTGTATATTTATTTTTACCAATACATTTCCTACAATCTTATGCTCTTTTGTTGCTTTCTCTTGTGTTGTTTTGTTTCAACTTAAAGAATTCTCTTTGGCGTTTTTTTGTAAGACAGGTCTAGTGGTGATGAACTCCCTTAGCTTTTGTTCAAGAAATTTGTTTTTATCTTCCCTTTATTTTTGAAGGACAGTTTTGCTGGTAGAGTATTCTTAATTAGCAGGGGTTTTTTTGTTTGGCACATTATCATCCAATTCTCTTCTGTTCTAGAAGGTTTCTGTTGAAAATAATTTACATTCATTCTTATGGATATTCCCTTGTAAGTAACAAGTCACTTTCTCTTGCTGCTTTCAAAATTCTCTCTTTGTTTCTAATTTTTTCACAATTTGATTATAATGTTTCTCAGTGGGTTTCTCTTTGAATTTTATTTGGTGTCTTTTGAGCTACTAGGATCTGTATGTTTATTTTTTTTCTCCAGGTTTGGAAAGTTTTTAGCCATTATTTCTTTGAATAAGCTTTTTCTACCTTTTTCTTTCTTTTCTCTCCTGGAACTTTCATAATGTGTATATTGTTCCCTTTGATGGTGTCTCATATGTCCCTTAACCTATCTTTACTCCTTTATTGTTTTTTCTTTTTGCACCTCTGATTGGATGATTTCCAGTGACCTGTTTTCAAGTTTCTGGTCCTTTCTTTTGTTTGAACTAGTTTTTTGTTGAACTCTTCTACTGTATTTTTCAGTTTATTCATTGTATTCTTCAGCTTTATGATTTCTGTTTGGTGCTTTTAATACTTTCTGTCTCTGTTGAAATCTCATTTTGTTCATGCATTGCTCTCTTGACCTCAGAGAGCATTTTTATGACTGTTATTTTGATTCTCTGGTGTGTAAATCACTTATCTCCATTTCATTAGGATCAATTTCTGAAGATTTATCTTAATGGTTTGTTTAGAACATATTTTCTTGACTTTTCATTGACTATCTGTATTGGTTTATGTACATTACAGGTAAAACAGCCATCTCTCTCAGTCTTATCAGATTGGCTTTGTGTAGCAGATGATCCTCACCAATTAGCTTGGCCAGAGATTCTGAGTGTCTCTCTAACCTATGTGCCATTAAAACCATCATTTTTGTTTTTATTGTCTCTCAGGAAATTACGGTATGTCAAGTCCCATCAGTGCTTCAAGATAGGCAAGATTGAATCCTGTCCCTCAAGAAGCAGCTAAAAAAGTTAGGATGTTAGATGTGTAGTCCAGTTCCTTCTCTCCTCTGGGATAGCCTGGGAGATGAAGTTCATTTCCCACACCCTCTGTACTAAGCCAGGGAAAGGATCTGTGACAAATGCTTGCACTCTCTTTAAGAACACAAATTCACTAAACCTGCTGTTTTGCTCTTTGTCACCCCAGAGGCCCAGCAAATGGTGAGTCCCATCCACTCTCAGAGACAAATGGGTAAGCTGGAGGCTTGGTTCTGTTTCTGGAGTGAGCCAGGGGAAGGAGCTGCAGGAAGTGCCCAGGTGCCATTCAGGTTCCCAAAGGTCTAGTAATTGCTTGCTCTATCAGCTTCCAGATGCAGGCCAATTAAAAGCCCAACTCATAGACAGCAGCTGGGAAAGTTGGGATATTAGCTATGTAGACAAACCCCTTCCAGGGAGAAACTGAGAACTGGGTGTTTTTGTCTTTTCGTTCTTAGCACTGAGCTAAGGGAAACAGCTGCTGGTTGTACTCTCATACCCCTGTAAAATTGCCTCTTTGTTCTATGTGGTCCTGTGGGACTCATGAATGCCAAACCCTATCATCTCCCAGAGCTAGGTGATTTAGGAAACAGTCCCTCAGGTTGGAGTTACAAAATTTGGTGTGCTCAGTGTGGACAAACTCCATCCAGGGAGAGGCTGGACATTTAGTTTTATCACTGGAGTGAACCAAGAGAAGAAGGCATGGGAAGTGTCCACATGCCCTATTATGCACCCAGATGTTATTAATTGCCTGTCCCATTGGTTCCCAGGTTCAGGCTAGTTAGAGGCTTGACCCTTAGGCAGCAGTTGAGAAAATGTGCAATAAAACCCCTTCAAGGGGGAAACTGGGAGCTGGGAGTTACTGCATGTTCATTCTCCACTGAGCCCAGAGGATTGCATCAGGGAGTGCTTGCACACCCTTTTAGACCCTTAGGCAGCAGTTGAGAAAATGTGCAATAAAACCCCTTCAAGGGGGAAACTGGGAGCTGGGAGTTATTGCATGTTCATTCTCCACTGAGCCCAGAGGATTGCATCAGGGAGTGCTTGCACACCCTTTTAAAACCACCTCTTTGTCCTGTCTGGTCCAGGGGTACTGGCAAATGCCAAGCCCATCTATTACCAAAGCTAGATGATTTAGGAGCCATTCCTTCAGGTAGGAGCTGTGAAAGTTGGGCACTATATGTCTGGTCCAAACTTTTACTCCTCAGGGAAAAGCTGGGATTTGGGGGTTCCCTCCTGATTATAAGGTGCTATGCTCAGGATGGGGTTTGTGGTGTGAATTAACCAATTTCCTAAACATCAACTAAGTGTTCTATACTGTGCTAAAGGCTTGGAAAGTTATAGCCATAAAATGGCTTTGTTATCCTTATTCTGAGAGAGTTTATAGTCCAATCTGGAATAAAAAAAAATGACACATATAAAATAAGAAAATAAGAGCAAACTAACAATGCAGCATAATCGGTTGCTAAATGTTGTGGTCCTATGTAAATGATGGTAGAATTCAGGAAACTGAACAAGGACAGGGTAGACGGGAGTGGTCAAGAACACTGCGTGGAAGAGAAGAAGCTTAATTTGGGTATTGAATAAGGGGCTGGGATTTGGAAAGACAAAGTGAAGAAGAGGACCATTTCAGCATTGTAACAATAATAGAGGAACAGAGCATGTATAAATGTGAGAATAGCAGAAATTTGATGTTGGTAAGAACTTGTTAATAACTTTCTCCTAAGAATTCTGAATGTTGAAAACACCCAACATCTCAATCTACTTTCAAGATTTCCTGGCAAAGTGAGAGAGACAAATATTTTTTATTGTTTTACAACTGAGGTTATTGACTTTTTCAGATACAATTTGGGCTGATTCTAATTCCTTAGTGGTGACCTGGAAGAGGCAAAAGAGTTGAGTGTTCAGTAAGGAGATGAACATCTCTGTATTATCTGGCTGCAATGAGTATGAGCAAATCACTTAATCTCCTTGAGCTGTGGTTTTCTCACTTAGGAGTGGAAAGGAGAGCTTTATCTATCTTCCCAAATTACTGTGGCTGATTGAATTATGTTAGTAAATGGGAAAATTCTTTTTTAAGCTATAAAACATACAAATTTTATTTAGTATTTTTGTTACCCTTTTGACTAGACTACACTTATGTAAGTAATTTTAAAACAAAAAGAATGGGCGACCAGTTAGCTCAGCTGTTTAGAGCACTGTATTATAACACTAAGTTCAAGGGTTCAGGTCATCATACTAGCCAGCTGCCAATAAAATAAAATAAAATAAAAAAGAATGGAAAATCCATTTTTATGTCATGGATTTAAATTCTTTCCTAGTAAAATTTTCATTGTTTAGCAATGTTTTTTACACTGCAAGTAACAACTACCAGATTGCCATGAAATTTATTTAATAAGGCCTACCAGTATTTTTAATGAGATACCATAGAACAGAAGTGTAAAGTGCACATTGTACTCTGTAGTATAGAAGATTGTGTCACTCACAGTAAGGTCTTTAGTGACACACAGAGACATAAGTGCTGTACCTATTGGTCAAAATGTAAAATATATTTATTTTTGTGGATTGTTGTCAAAGAAGATTGAAAGCCACTGGTTAATAGTATATAGTATTGCAAATGCAAAACATTCAGTCCTCATTTTTCAAACCCTCAAGTTAAACTAGCCAAAAAGATGAATTTTGGAGAAAAGCTACATTATTAAAAAAAAAAAAAAAAAAAATGTGAGATTATAATGAAATGGTATGTAGTACCACATATTCTGCATTTTTCCTATGTCTGTTGCTAAAACTCAAATTCTGTCTTTGCTTCTACCACCCAAGTATAGAAATAAAAGATTTTTTTGTTTCCATCAAAATCTGTATTCCTAGAATCTCATTCTACCCTACTTTTTCTGATAGCTTTTTAGTTGCTTATTTTTGAAAACTAGCCATCAGTATTATAGAATCAAAAAATAAAACTCAGTTGTAAAGATACCAATTTTATCCGTCTGGATCCAGAGAAGAAAGAGATAGCATATGCAAAGGGTTTAACTAGGGAGAGTATAATGCTACATCTATTTATAAAAAAGTTGGTAACGTTAAGGAAACCAAGCAAGGATGTTGAAGAATCCAGAGTTAGCAATTGCTGAGAGCTTTACTGCCCCCAGGCCTGAAAGAGCCCAGTGTTCTAGATCCTCGATGGGGCTCTGAGCAGTGGGAGAGGAGCCACATGACCAGAGACATCATGGTGTAACACAGTGTCCTTGGGAAATGGAGAAACATAGAGGGGGCAGATGCCAATGGTTCCCAGTGGCTGTACCCAATTGAAGGCAGAGGGCCTGGAAACCTGGGTGATGCTGTCATAGAGGTCAATCTCTTCAAGCACAGAGCAGGGGAGAGAAGAGGGGAAAATAAATCAGGACAGAAAATGGGGAATAACCCATGACCCATTATAGGAATTATCATTTTTCATGTTGGGTGATGACATGGAGCTCAGCTCAAGTCCAGTTTCCTTCCACTGTTTTCTGACTGTTAAAACATTTTTACTTAACTCAGCTTACTAGACTATCCTGCACTGTAAAGAGGAAAGGAAAGGAAAAAAAATTAGTGAATTTGTTGTATAACCTGTCAAATTATTTAGTAAATACTTGGTTGAAGAAATAGCTACAACTACAGATTAAGTTATTTTTTTAATCAGCATATAAGTGATCAATGATACCCTGTACTTGCTTTTATAGTTTGGGTTTCACAGGAAGCAAACTCTGAGGTGGAGTTTAGTGGGCAGGATGTTTATTAAGGAACAACACCCGTGAAGAGGAGCTTCAGCTGACAACACACAGGGAGCTCTGGAACTAGAATGTTCCTTCAAGTTGCCACCCTCTCTCACCCTTCTTGGCTGATATAGCCAGGACTTTGTATTCCACATCAGTCAGTCATTGGATATTGGAAGTGGGCTGCCCCAGGAAGGAGTATGACCTTGGATTAAGTGTATCTCTATAGCTCAGGCAATCCTTGAAGGGACTAAGACCTGAAAGCAATACTTCCTTCCTTGAAGGGGTATTTGGTTAGAGCCTCACAGAATACGTCATACCTTCTTTCCTTCAACATCCTTTTCTTTAAAATATTTTGGGATTAAAATTTCCTCCACGTTTTGAAAAGGCTGCCTCTTTGAGAAAGAAGGGACACTAATATTTGTTAAGAATCTGGATGCCCTATAAACTGCAACCCTCCCACAGGAGTAGAAGATTACATTTTTATTCACACATTTATGATCCTTGAGGGTGGGGTTTTGTTTGTTTGTCTGGAACCCTTGTGGTCACACCCTGATTTTGTCATTTTCTTGTGTATCCCTAGAACTGAAATGATGGGAGTTATCTTAAATGTCGCTATCCATGAAGTGTCCTGCTAAATATCTTTGAACAAGAATGCCCATTAAAAGCCCCCTGTTGTCTCTGATGCCTCATACAGGCAGATTCTGAGACAGGGGACTAAAAAAGTATAAAGAAAATTGAATTAGTAGGGACTCACTTCTAACTTTAAATCATATTACCATATCTATTTGGCATTAACTTTTAGCCATATTACCCACCAAGAAGTTGTTCTAAGGGAAACTTTGTGAAGTGAGATCATTGATTTTCTAAAAGATGATTGTGAATGTAGAACTGATCTACCAGGTCACAGGGGCTATACAAGCCTTAGTTAAGAAAAGGGAAGACTATTAAACTGTAGCGGATAAAACTAATAAGGTAAATATTTGCTAAAAAAAGCTTTTCTAGGGAGGGGCTAGGAAGGAAAAGGATCCAAAATGCAGGCAAGGATAGGAGTAGGGATGTGTATTAGAAATTCTTTGTGGTGCAGGTAACAAAATATCCCGTTAACAATGACTCTAGCCATATGGACATCTACTGCTTACTTTAAAATAAAGTTAGAAGTAAGCTGTCTCCAGATTGTTTAGGCAGCTTAAGGATGTCATCGAGATATCAGGCTCTTTCTGGATTTCTGCTCCCACCAGTACGTTGATGTTTTAGCTTCATAATTGTCATTACATGATGTCCAGATGGCAGCTGAAACACCAGGCATCACATAAATCTTCAAAGCATGACTAGTCTCTCTAGTCAGAACTCTTGTCACATGCCACCTCTGGTTGCAAAGGATGTTGAAAGGGGGAGCATCTGGAAAGGTGAATGAGTTACCATAACTAGCTTAGGCTGATCCTGTTTTAGCCCTTGGTGGGATACTTTTGTTCCTGGCTGTTGAGTAGTCAACTAATGCTGTCTACCCACAGAAACTTCTTAGAAAAGCCAAGTGTCCTGGTTAATTTCATAATGACAACAAGTTCTAGATCAAAAGTTTAAAGAGGGAAATAAATCACTAAGGTAGGAAGACACAAAGTTAGTCAGATTCATTTCTTCTTTATTGTGAACAGTCATCGTTTGCTTGCTCAAGACTTCTTGAAAAAGATATCATTTGAAATCTAAACCTCCTTTTCTATAATTCAAAGAAAACCATCTGTGACAGAGATGGGAAAATAATGGTCCAGTGACTAAGAAAAACCTGAGAAGATGAAGTGGCCTTAAGTGATGATCACTAAAATGCAAACATGGCTTTAAATAGTAAATCAGGAGGCATGAAAGGCTCTTGACAGCCAAGGCTCTCAGGAAAGCCCTTGAATGTCAGGAAGCATATTTTATAAGTGTGTGATAGGAGTTAGTCTTTTTTTTTTTTTTTTTTTTTTTTTGTAGTTCATGTGTCATAGAAGAGAAAGGATATTTCTAAGAGAAGACAACCAGCCAAAACTCACAAGAGAATAGAGAAAATGTAAGGATAGCATGTTCATGGGGAAAATGCAAACTAAGAAAGTCCTGGATACCAAGACTAGCCACCTTCTTCCAGCTGCTGGCTCCTCCTGGGCAAGCAGGCCCTTGACAATGAAACTAACCTGAGTGTGAACCGCTCTAAGTCCTTGAGGCTTGGAAAATGCAAACTAAGAAAGTCCTGGATACCAAGACTAGCCACCTTCTTCCAGCTGCTGGCTCCTCCTTGGCAAGCAGGCCCTTGACAATGAAACTAACCTGAGTGTGAACCGCTCTAAGTCCTTGAGGCTCTCTTTTCATTGCAGAGCTTGCCAGCCTCTTTACCCAGTGCATGTATTCCACTCTTAGAGGAAGAAACAAAGCTAAGTGGCTCATAAGCTCATGATACAGTGTTTTCAGATCTCTTCAGCAGCCAGCTAGTGGCTGACTAGTTGGAATCATTTTGTTTCTCAAGACATTGTGATTCTGGGATTTTGGCTGCTGTGTTGGCCTGAGTTTTCTGAGATGCAGACCTGCAAGAGATTTACTGGGGGATTAGGTGTGCAAGAGAGTTATTAGAGGAACTACTTGTGAGGGAAAATGGGGAGGGAGCTGAAGGAGGCTGGAAGAGCTATTAGTCTGCAATGCAGATCTAACCCCAGTGAAGGAGCAAAGAAAGAAAGGAAGGAAGGAAAAAGGGGAGGGAGAGAAGAAGGTAAGGAAGGGAAGAGGCAGGGAGAGAAGGAAAAGCTTAGACAGCAGTGCAGTGTTAAAAAAGTGATAACAGGTCTTTAAACCACAGTCACTTGACAGAGGAATCCCCTACCTCCCAGGAATGGGCCTGCCTTGGTGTCCTTGTCATGCTAAATCACTGGCTGGATTTCAGAGCACAGCAGCTGAGGACATAAGCCAGTTACTCTCTCTGCCATAGGATATCTGATAGATGCATTTTCATGGCCACCATTGTTGCTACGAAACCTTTTAGGACACATGGGTTGTTCTGGCAGAATTTGAAGATGTTGCCTTGTCTTCCAGATGAAGAAATGCATTGATGAAGGTGCTTCATGAACTATTAGATTGATATTTCTATATCCAAACTATTATGTAATTTCCCCTCTTGAAGAATATTCAATGTTTTCTTTTGGAAGACAGTCCTTTTACAGATAGTCCCACTGACCCATTATATACACAATTTGTTTAAATTTATGGTTGGAAAAATATGGTTATTACATCTAAGTTTTAAAAAGTTCAAATTTTCTTAGCCTGGAGTTCAGAGTCCTCCACAATCTAGTCCCAACCCATCTTTCCAGCCTTGGTTACCTACCACTTTACTTTACAATATATTTCAATTTATTTGAAATTTTGTTCTTTCCTAAATAACTCTTGCTTATCCTTGCTATCTCTTTGCTCATCCTGTTTTCTTCAATTAGAATTTATTAATCAACATATGTTTACTGTGCTCATCCCATGGGCTAGGCTCTGTACATACAACTGGGTCTATGTTAGGGAACAAATATGTTTTCCGGCCTTATAGTTTTGAATCTAGTAGACGAGCAACAGACAGTAAACAGGTCAGTAGATAAGTGCATGCTCACAGATCGTGTAAGAGTCTCAAAAGTAAAAGAACAGGATGCCCTGATAGAGAAGTAGAAGAGGGTTCTATTCAGAGTGTTCAGGGAAGAATGGCTGGACCTTGAATGATGAAGGGAAATTTAGTTATATAAAGAGTTTAATCTCTGTGGGTACAAATCCCATCATCTTTCAAGATATTGCCATGATCTTCACGAAGTCTTTTCTGATTCTCTTCTTTGGACTCTCAACCATTTTTAGCGCTTTGTTATCAATATCTCATATATCACATAAGGTGTTGCAGGTCATGCTGTACTTATGTGTTCATCTCCAGTCAGACTATAAAATTTTAGAAGGTTGGATCCATGTGTGAGTTATCTCTGTACCTAGCATGATATTTAGAATAACAGTGTCTGGTCACTTCTAACAAACACTTGTTG
The DNA here is from genome assembly GCF_000696425.1 of Galeopterus variegatus. Lineage (NCBI taxonomy): Eukaryota > Metazoa > Chordata > Mammalia > Dermoptera > Cynocephalidae > Galeopterus > Galeopterus variegatus. Next base: position 246,016 of record NW_007726374.1, on the reverse strand, counting down.
AATGAATGAACAGTGTTCCACTCTCTATAAATTTGCCCTTTCTGACGTTTGTCTGAATTATAGAAGGAAATGGAGACTTCGCATAATAGTTGAAAAAATACCATTTACATAGTTAGAGAGTTATTTTTTTTAATGTAATTTTATTAATATTACTTTTTACGTTCTAGGATGTTGTTTTGGAGCAGTTGGGAGGGAGGGGGAGAGATGAAAGGGGAAGGAAATGGGATGGAAAAAGGAGGGAGGAGGAGGGGTGGGATTGAAGCCTGTGGCAGCCCCCTCATTCCCACAGGGGAGACCAGGGAGCTTCCAGTGGTGGCTTGGTCATTGCTGGGCTGGGCGCAGATGTCAGGGGGGTGTCGCACAAGCCCTTGTCCCCCACGATCCCAGCTCAGGAACCCGGGGCCCTCCTAGCTGCACCTTGGTGGTTATCACTGGGCTGGCTGCGTGTTTCAGGGGGGCATGGCCAAGGCCCAAAGTCCCCCACCACCACAGGTCAGGAGAGCCCAGAGCACGTCCTGTGGCAGCTCAGTGGTCACCGCTGGGCTGGCTGTGGGTATTGGGGGGTGTGGTCGAGGCCCTCTTCCCCCACCCTCGGGATTGGTTGAGGATGTCAGGGGGGCATTGCTAAGGCCCCCAGCCCTCCCCCAGAACTAGACAAAAACTAGCCAGAACTAGACAGGCCATACACATTATTTTAAAAGGACAAAATGAATGATACTTAACCAGCTTATGTACTTGTTTTTATAATTTAAATAGTTCCCAGAAGCAAGTATTTAGGATATCATTCATTTGGGACCAGAAATAGATCAATGTCAAGTTAACTTTTTTGGTTTTTTTAATCTCTAAACACTCAATGCCTATTGATATATGCTAGATTTTTAAATATTTTAAAATTTGACCTAATATTTATAAATCTCCATTCTACAGTAAATCCTTGAATTTTACCCAGTTTACCACTGTGTTCATCTGCTGGGGGAGAGGTACTCTTTAACACCTACATAGCAATCCTTCAGGAACCACTTTAAATTCTACTTTATCCATGTAGCCTTTCCAGGTTGTTCCAACTTTCAGAGATCCCAACCACATCTAGTTAGTAACACATTGGGTGATGTTTTGGGAAGGCCCTCTGGTAATACTTTGTTAGTTCCCACTCATCCTTGCTGTTTTTGTTTCAGAGTGTGTATTCCTATCTGGCCTCTCAATAAAACTGTAATCTACTTGAGCATGGGAACTTGTCTGGTACTTTTACTTCTCACAACCCTTGCTTCTTATATGGCATAATCTGTATTTGATGACTGGTTGGACAAATAAGACTTACTTGATAAATCTTATCAAGAAATGGACAAACCAAGTGTTTTACTTGGCAATGCTCTGTTCCAGGAACTGCTATGGAGAGCTCCATAATTTGGAAAGCATCATTTCAAAAGCATGAAAAATTACTCATAAATTATTTCAGGAATTTGACATTATCTTTTTTTTAATTTTGTTTAATTTTTATAATTTTTTTTTACTTATTTTTTAATTGCAATGTATTGAATGTACGTATTTATGGGGTACAGAGTTATATTTCAATACATGTATACAATGTGTAGTGATCAAATCAGGGTGTTTAGCAAAATTCATCATTACAAAAATTTATTGTTTCTTTTTGATGAGAATGTTTAAACAGTTGATGAAGAAAATGTCCTATAAATGTCTGTCAAGTCCATTTGGTCTATAGTGTACTTTAATTTCAATGTTTCTTGTTAATTTTTTGTCTAGATCATCCATCCAATGCTGAGACTGTGGTGTATTGAGGGTCTGTCTCTCCCTTTAGATCCAATAATATTTGCTTTACATATCCATGTATGCTGATGTTCGATGCATTTATATTTACAGTTGTTATGTCTTCTTGCTGAATTGATCTCTTTATCAGTATGTAATGTTCTTCTTTGTCCTTTTTATAGGTTTTGATTTATCTGTTTTATCTGATACAAGTATACCTAATCCGCCTCATTTTACTTTCTTATGTGCATGGAATATCTTTTTCCATCCCTTCACTGTTAGTCTATGTGTGTCTTTACAGGTGAAGTGAGTTTCTTGTAGGCAGCATAGAGTTGGGTCTTGTTTATTAATTCATTCAGCCAGTCTATATCTTGTAAATTTTCCTTGTAAATGGGGAATTTACAAGATCCATTTACATTCAGTGTTACTGAAAGGTATTCCCTTACTTCTAATGTTTTGTTAATTTTTTATAGTTGTTTTGCATATCTTTTGTTCCTTTCTTCCTCCTCTATTATCTTTGCTTTTTGGTCATTTTATTTTCTTTTTTTGTATTGATAAGATATAATTTCTTTCTGTTTCTAATTTGTGTATGTGCTCTACCAGTGAGTTTTATTCTTTCACATGTTATCATCATGGTACATATCATTCTTTTCTTTCCAGATATAAGACTCCCATAGAGATTTCTTGTAGGGCTTGTCTTGTGGTGGTGAATTCCCACAAATTTTGTTTGTCTGGAAAGGCACTATTTCTTCTTCATTTCTAAAGGGTAGTTTAGCTGGATGTAGTATTCTTGGCTGGTAGTTTTTTGGTTGTTTTGGCGTGGGGAGTTTGTTGTTGTTTGTTTGTTTTCTTAATTTCAGCATTTTGAATACCAGTCATTCCACTCTCTTGGCCTGTAAGGCTTCTGCTGAGAAATCTGCTGTTTGTCTGATGGAGATTCTCTTATTGGTAACTTGATGCTTTTCTCTTGCTGTTTTTAGGAATCTCTCTTTGCCTTTGACTTTTGACAGTTTGACTACAAGGTGTCATGAAGAGGACCTTTTCAGTTTAAATCTGATTAGGGATCTTTGAGCCTCTTGGATCTAGAAGTCTATCTCTCCCAATGCTTGGGAAGTTTTTAGTTATTATTTTGTTAAATAGGATTTGATTTTTTTCCCTTCTCTTCCCCTCTGGAATACCCATAATATGATGTCTGTGTGCTTAAAGTTGTCCCATACACCTCATAGGCTTTCTTCAATTTTTTAGTTATTTTTTCTTTTTCTTTTTTTATCTGACTAGGTTTTTTCACAAAACCTGTCTTCAAGTTCAGAAATTCTTTTTTCTGGTCATCTAGCATTTTTTAAGCTCTTGGTTGTATTTGTTACTTGATTTAATGGACTCTTTGGTTCCAAGATTTCTGGTTGGCTCTTTTTTATGATATCTATCTCTTTGTTGAATCTATCCTTCAGATTCTGAATTGTTTTTCTCATTTTCTGGTGTTATCTATTTGTATTTCCTTGTAACTCATTGAGTTTCCCTAGTAGTGTTATTTGGAATTCTTTTTCAGACATTTTGTAGATTTCTATTTCTTTGGGGTCTGGTACTGGAGAATTATTGTTTTCCTTGAGGGTGTCATGTTTCCTTGTTTTTTTCATGTTCCTTATATCCCTATGTTGATGTCTGGGCATCTGGTGGAAGAGATGCTTCTTCTAATACTCTGGAGTAGCTTTTGAAGGGAGAGACCTTTTCCTGAAGATGTATTCTATAGTTTAAGTTGGGTAGGGTGTTTTAGGTTTGGCTCCAGGTGAGCATATTCTCTGTATGATTTCTTCAACTGTATTCAACATCAGAGTTGTTTGTGCATGACTTAATGGCCTAGGTTCTGGGGCACTCTGCAGCTCCTCACAGGAGTGAGTAACACTGGGTTGGGTTGCCAGCATGAAGCCATGGGTGAGGTATTGAGCTCTTGAGAGAAGCGTTTCAGTGCTCTGCTGCTCCTCAGCTGGAGTGGACAACCCTGGGCAAGCTTATTGGTATCCCAGCCAGGATCCTGTGGCCCTAACAGAGGCACTGAGGTGCTCTGCAGCTCTTCAACTTATATGAGCAACCCTGGGTAGGATTGCTGGGGTCACAGTCAGGACCATGGACTTCAAAGGATACAATGAGATGCTCAGCTACTCCTCAGCTGAACTGGGCAACTCTGGGCAAAGTTGCTGGGACTGTCGTTGGGACCCTCTCCTCCAAAGGGAGATGCTGAGTGCATCTGCAGCTGCTCAGCTGGGGTGGGCCCCTCTGGGTCAGGTTTTCAGGGTCATGAGTGGAACCCTGCATCCCAAAGAGAGATGCTGGAGTGCTCTGAAGTTTCACTGTTGAATTAGGCCACTCAGGGGGTGAGGTCACTGGGATTCTGGATGTGGCCATTTACCCTCAAGAGAGACATTGGTTTGCTCAGCAGCACCCCTGTTGGAGTGGATCACTCTGTTTGAGGTCACTTTGATTGTGGGTAGGACTCTGTGCATCCAAGAGAGATGCTGGGTGCTCTGCATCTACTCAGCTAGACACCCTCAAGAGAGACATTGGTTTGCTCAGCAGCACCCCTGTTGGAGTGGATCACTCTGTTTGAGGTCACTTTGGTTGTGGGTAGGACTCTGTGCATCCAAGAGAGATGCTGGGTGCTCTGCATCTACTCAGCTAGAGTGTGCGCATCTGGGTTAAGCTGCTAGGATTGTCAGTGGGCTTCTAAGACACCAAGAGAGATTCTCAGTCACTCTGCAGCTCTCCAGCTGGGGCAGGTTGCCTTGGGTGGGCTCACCAGTGCTGCATATGGTGCTCTGTGCCCTCAAGATGCTTGTGATCTTGTGGGTGCTTCCCAGCTTCCCAGCTGTAGTGTGTGGTTCTGCATGGGTTTGCTGGAGCCACAGTGGGCCTGTGCCCCTGGGAGATGTGCACAGGTGCTCCACTGAAGAGAACAGGGCTGCCAACAGTTGCAGAAGGCCCCAGTAGGTAGACTCTTTGGTTCCAGAAAGTTTGCTTATTGACTCCCTCTGTCCTGGGAGTGGCCACCACACTGTACTGGATTGCCTGTTTCCAGGATGCAGGGTACAACATGTGCTTAGGTGCTGGAGTCCTGGTGTGATGAGGGAGCCTTAGGGCTGTGGAGATGCTAGGGTTATAGGGCCTCAAGGCAGAATGCACTTGGGTGTGGCTCTGATCCCAAATGGTGATGTGCTGTGGCTGCCCAGGACCCAGGGGGTAGGGAGGATTCATCAGGAACTTCCTCCCTGGATTAATGTAGTCATGTGGGCTCCCAGCAGCTCCCCACACTGGGCCTTGCACCTCCCTTGCAGCTTAGATTGCAGATTTCCACAATGCAGCTCTCTCTTACTTGTACCCTGCATGCAGAAGTTCCTCTTGTTTCCCTGCTCCTTCTGGCGGTGATTGGGGGGGTGGGTAGTGGAAGCCCGGTGTTTCCTTCCATTCTCTACGTGGCTATCCTGAGTTTCTGTGCTCACTAGCATTCCTTTGATGTGTTCCTGAACTCTCCTTTAAATATTTTTGTCCAAATATAGTTCGATATTGTTGTTTTGTCTATTTTGTGGAAGAGATAAGTGGTAGACTTCTAGTCAACTATCTTGTTCCACCCTTCTTTGACATTATCTTGAAGACATAAAAGAACCTTTAAAACAGCTACTTGAAAGTAGGCAAAAGTGGGAACGAATGAATGAGTGAATGAACTACATGCGTATATGCCATGAAATGTGGAATGATTCACGTTAACCTAATCTCTCTTTCTCCTCCAATCAAGTCCCATGGGGAGTGGGCATTAGAGGGAAGAATTGGGGTAACAAACAAATATTCTTTATCCCTGGCCTACTGAAGTTAGGGACGTTAGGAGAAAGGATTATCTGCTTGGAAAATAAACTGGCATTGCAAAGTATAAGTGGTTGAGCCAAGTGCAAATTTTATAGGCCAAATAGAACTTTCACAAGTCTAATGACTTTTGAAAACTGCTTGTACCCTGGTTCAAAGGATGTTTTCTTGCTATCTGTAGTAAGTGGTCCATAAACTGTGTTTGGGACCTGGACCAATTGTTGGCCTTTCATTTCTCAAATTACAGCTTAGCAATCCCATCTCAGAAGTTCCTCCATACACAATTTAGTAAAATTAGTAGCATAAATTTAGAACTAGAGTGTAACTATCTTTTGTTCCTTTCAGAAGTAAAATGTGAATTTACTTCCCATTGGAAGTCTATTTATTACCTAATCCCAGATGTTGTGATACAGTTTTCATCCAAATGTTGAAGAACAGAAAGAAGATCCCCCTTTTTTAATAGTTTTATCATTTTTATTAGCTTTTTATTTTATTTTTGTGACAGTTTTTTAATTGAAACATAGTTGATTATATACATTTAAGGGAAATAGAATTGAATATCAGTACATGTGTACAATATGTGGTGATCAAATCAGGATAATTAGTATACTTATGTTTACAAATTAATCAGTCTTTGTGACCCTTAACTAATTTCTTGCTAACCTCCCTGTCCCTCCCCCTTTCCCACTTCTAATAACCACAGTTCTGTTCTCTCTTTTTTTTTCTTTTTTTTTTTTGGAAGTTCAATGTATTATTGTGATTGTTTCTTTCTTTCTTTCTTAATATTTTAGCTCCCACTTATAAGGGAGGACATGCGATATTACTTTTTCTGTAATAAGCTCCTTTTTAAAGCTTAATTTTCATTACTCATCTGGAAGGGTTTTGTTTAGGTCCATAAGAATTGTTAGAATTATGCCATGTGTTTGAAAAGTATGAAAGAAGAAGGGGAGGAAAACCACAAAGAGAAGTGCTTCTTAAACTTTAATGAACATATGACTCACCTGGGGAACTTGCAGATTCTGATTGTGAAGGTCTGGGTGAGGCCTGAGAATCTACATTTTTCCCAAGCTTTCAAGTGATACTGATGCTGTGGGCCCACAGACCACACCACTTTGAGTAGCAAGTTGTATGGGACATAGAGAATATCTGTTGCATGGAGCACAAGTTACTGCTCTACTCTAGGTTACAAGTCCAAGGAAATAATGACTTAAAAATACTGCCTTTCAACAGATCTGAGTCATTTAGTATGAATGGAAGGTGAACACCAGCCATTTAACATTTCGTATATGACAGGAGTATTTATTGATGTTTTGGTCCTGCCAAGACTTTTTATTCTCTTGACTGTAGGAGTTTGCAGGTCTAGAACAAGACTTCCCTTCCTAGCTTCATTTATAAATAATGATAGAGAGGTGAGCATCTGTGGAGTTAAAGAGAGTTGGGGCCCAAAGAGAAGGAAGAGAAAGACTATGAAGAAAGTTTTTAATGTTTATCTCTGTGTAAGATCTTCAAAGACCCTCCCTTGACCCAGGAGTAGGAAATGGAGTTATATCACAAACTTGGTAAGAGTTGGGGAGACTCAGTCAGAGTTAAATCCATTTTAGAGAAGTACAGCCATGTGACGTTCTTTACACCCTGCTTACATGCAGAAAATTCATACCTGCTTCGCATGAAATTTAAATAGGGGCAGTTTATAAGAATACGCTCAAAGTTTTCTAAACTCCATAGAAAAAAAAGTGCTAAAAAGAAAATAAGGTTATTTTTACCCAGCTTTACCAGTGAGCTTTATACTTCCGTATGTTTTCGTATTACTGGCTACAGAAGTTTTGTTTTCATGTTACTAATTACAGAAACTTTCAACAGAAGTGTACCCCTTTGCACTTCCTGAACTTCTCAGAGATCAGTTCTAAACATTTTAGCTCTTAAGAGCCTCTGGTGGCATCTGATCTGTTAGTTTTGCTCCCTGACTAGACTCCTAACTTCTAGGCCCAGGAATCCTGTCTTCATCTACTTTTTCTTAGCCCTAACCTAGCAAAGAGCTATGCTCGCTATAAATGTGTCCGCTGAACTGATTATACATAATCAGCTTATCAACACAGTATCTTTCGTTATGAAGAAATAGATTTAAGGAAGACATTTCCAAACAGTATGGATGTATCATCACCTTACCTTTGTGCATGGCTTTGGTTATGAATAGTAAGTAGATACTGTGGTTAAGCTCAAGAGACAAGGTAGGTTACTCTCTAAGGCTATACCCTAGTAGTAGAAATTTTTTAAAAAATAAACATATACTCAGTGAGTTTTAATTAAAGGAAATTATGTGACTATAAGTTTTAGTATTTCTAGAATATACCTACATGTACCAATGTATTATAAGAAAATGTCTACAGAGGGAAAATAATGTATATTTATTTCCTAGAAGCTTTAGGTAGATTCTAATTATTAGAAATAAGTATTACAAACAGCCCACATTCTGATGACTTCTAGAGCTTTTTAGGAAGTCTTGGTGTCCTCTAACACTGCTGTGTGACTTGTTTATAACATACACTTGAGTCACATTTTCCTATTTGGAGAGATCATCCTAGTGGTAGTAACTATATACAAATAGTTTTCCTTTCATCTTCCTCCTCATCAATCTTTTTAAGAAAAATCACTGTGGAGATCTTTAGTCCCCAGTTCTAGGGGAGGGGTGAAATTTCAGAAATTGTCAGAATGGAGTCAATTATTAGGGAAGTTTTTATGAAGGAGGGGTGTTCTCCAAGGAGTTGAAGATTTTGCTTGGGAAGAGAGGGATAGAAACTCACCAGAAGAGGATAAAGAGCAAAAACTTAAGGAGACAGAAAAGAGGACACAGGCAGATGAGGGCCAGGAAGCTGTCTTGTCTGAAGCATGTGTTTGCATTAACCAGTGATGGGAAAGAAGTCAGAGGGGTAAAGCAGCACTTTCTAAAGAAACATACTGGATGAAGAATTTGAACTTAACCCAGAAAATGAGAGGGAGCCATCTGAGTCCTAAAGCAGAGGCATGGCAGAATGAAAATGATATTTTATGAAGATTAATCTAGCAGGAGTACAAAGAATGGGCAGGGACTCCTACCCAGGGCAGAGATAACAGAAGTCTTTGGAGCAAAGCATGGGTAAAGAAATGAGGCTTCATCAGAGAAGTAAACAGGAAAGAAAGGAAGGGATTAATCTAAGAAACATTGAAAGGAAAGGAAGAGCCAATTGTATGTTCTGACAACTAATAGGACAAGAAGGAATCATAGACAAGTCCAAAATTTTAAGGATAAGAAAATAGTTATGATGTCATTGCTAAGGATAGGGAAAAGATATTAGCTACTCTTTTCAGATTACCAGCTCTTTGTCTTCAAAGATTCTGCTTGTTTTAACAGCCTTTTATGCCTAGTTGAGCAAATTAGCAACCACTCACTTGGTATTAATTTTAAGGAATAATCCTAGGGTTTCCAGAAAAATATTTACAGGCATACCTTCAGAGCACATAGCCTACAACTCTTAAATCTGTTGTAAATAAAGTAACAAGCAGAAAATAAATAAAGCCCTCATTAATACATGGCCAAGGGCTTCATTCATGCATTTATCTATTCAATGAATATTACTGAATTTCTACTCTATGCCAAGAAGTAAACTCTTGCTTTGGAGGCCTTATGTTCTAGTGGGAAGAAGATAGGAAAAGAGACAAAAATACAAACAAATTATGAAAGAACTCAACACAAGGATAAATAAGAGCTATGAGGAAAATAAAACATGGTGATGTCCTAGAAGTGACTGGGATGCCTCTTTTAGATTGTTTGGTCAGACAAAATGTCTCTAGGAGGATGCCATTTGAGCCGAGGACTAAGCCAATCACACACAGTTTGTTCAAGTTAGAGGAGCAGCAAGAGCTGAGGCTGGATAAGCTTGGCATGTTAAAGGGCTGGGGCATAATGAAAAGAAGACATTGGCACAAGAAGTAAGAGAGGTAAGCAGGGGCCATTCTTGGAATGCATCAGTCAGGAACAGGAGCAAGTAACAGGAAGCATAATTCAAACTGACTTAAGATGTAAGAACACTAACTCATTCATGTAATTAGAAAACCAGAGGTGGGACTGGCTTTAGGATTGGCTAAATACAGTGACTCCAAACTCATTTCTCAAAAGTTTTCTTGTCTTTGCCTCCTTAAGGGTATCAGCTTCATCTTTAGGGTCAGAATGGAACAGATGAAGCAAGGAGACTATGTCAAACTGTAGCTTTCTTTTTTTCTTAAATTTTCTAGAAGCCCCCAGCGAGATTCCCTTTAGGCCATATCTTCTTTCTTGAATCACTTCTTTCAGAGGAGAATGACAATATTCTCCATCCAATTATATGTACTCATGGAGCTGGGGGTTAGGTCAGCTTCCCTTGAGGCACATAAGCTAGTTGGGGGAAGAATGGCTGCCTGAACAAAATGAAGATTCTATCAGGATGGAGGAAGGGGTAAAGGCAGTCTGAGTAGGCAACCCACCTTGTTTACTACCTGGGGGATTTTGGTGGCCATAAGGAGTTTGGACTTTACTCTGATTACATGGAAAGCCGTTGGAGAATTTTATACAGTGAAGCAACATGATCTTATTTATGCTTCAAAAAGGTTTAATGTTTTGGTAGTTAATTGAAGGGAGACAAAAGTGGAATCAGGAAGACCAGTTGGGAATCTATATGATAGTCCAGACAAGAGAGGATGGGAGCTTAGGCTACAACATGATCTTATTTATGCTTCAAAAAGGTTTAATGTTTTGGTAGTTAATTGAAGGGAGACAAAAGTGGAAGCAGGAAGACCAGTTGGGAATCTATATGATAGTCCAGACAAGAGAGGATGGGAGCTTAGGCTATAATAATAGCAAAGGAGATGGAGAGAAGTGAATGGGTTGAGATGGAATTGACAACTTGTTGATGGGTTCAATGAGGGGGTAGGAGTTAGGGAAAGTGAAGAGACAAAGATGATCCACACATAGGGTTTTTTTTTTTTTACATAGGTTTTTGACTTGAGTACCTGGGTGGGTGGTGAAACAACTTAGAGATACTGAATAGTTGAAGAGGGAAGGATCTTGTCAGGGATTACTCAAGAGCTCTGTGTTAGGATTGAGATACCTATGGGACATCAAGTGAAGATGCTGCAGAGACTGAGTAGAGTCTGAAGTTCAATGGAGAAGATCAGACTGAAGACAGAAATGTGGAACCATCGACATAAAGATGATGTTTAAAGCCATGACACTTGATGGTCTTCCCCTTGCAGGAATGAAAGTAGATAAGGAAGTGGAAGGAAGAGTTCTGTGACAGTACAATAGTTAGGAGTCAGGCAGAGGAAGAAAAGCCAGTAAAGGAGGCCAAGAAAGAATAATCAGTAAATTAGAGGGAAGCCAAGCAAACTGGGCATCATGGACGCTAAGCAGAGAGCATATTTTTAAAAGGCAGTGGTCTACTGGATCAAATGTATCTGGAAAGTTGGGTAATTTGAGAAATGAGAAGGGATCATTGGATTTTACACGAACGGGTTTAGTGAAGGGGAAGAGTCAGAATCTCAACTGAAGTGAACTCAGAAGAGAAGGGGAAGTTAGGAAGTGGAGACGGCCATTCAGACAAGGACTTAAAAGATCCAGGAATAAGAAAGAAGTTTCTGGGAACATAACTCCTGAGAAGCCAAAAGCAGAGTATACTTTCCAAATGAGATTTTCATCCTTTTTTGATGTTGTTCTTTAAAAAGAGAAATGTCCTGTTGTGGTTTTCATTGAAATGATGGTGGTGGCCCCACTGTTTCTGTCTTCTATAGATCCCATTTCCCTACAAACTCACTCCCTTAAAAAGACACTAGACAATTTAAGTTTTCCAATTTACAGCAAAGGGCTAATATTAGATCAGTTAGAATCTAAATGTTCATACATATTATTTTGGTTGCTCTTCAGTTGTGCTAGTTGCTGCTAGGAAGTTCATTTTACGTGTGTGTGTGTGTGTGTGTGTGTGTGTGTGTGTGTGTGTGTGTGTGTGTGTTTGGGTGTGTTTGGGTGTGTTTGGGTGTAGCATTTGCTGCAGATCCTAACTTGCATTACATAAAGTTCCAGATCTTCCTTTGCCCCATCTACCCAAAGGTGTCTTTGTCAGCCTTTTTAACTTACATCCACCAGAAAGTAGAGCAGTGCAGAAGTTGTGTGGGAGTCTTATCCCTCCCCATCCCCCCTTCACCTCCTGGCCTCAGCACAATAAAAACTCTGTTCAGAACTTGGCTAGCTGCTTCTTTTCCCACATTCGATCAGGGAAAGTTTAAAGCCATACAGTGTCCCTGTCCTGCCAAAAAGCCTATGGGCAGTGTGCCCCTTCAGGCTGACACAAAGACACACTGTGCAAGGCATCTATGGCCACAGCAGTGGCCATATATGGATTATCAATAAGACTTTTGATTTTTTTTCTTTATGTCATATCATCACACATTAAACATGATTCAAGCAAAGAAACAAAACTTATATTCTACACTTTAAGGCTTTTCCTGCCATATAGCTACTTTTCAGTTTAAACATATTTCTTCCATGAAAGTGTCGTAAAACTTTTTTTTCATGCCCAGTATAATTTTCTACTGTAAATAAGGTTGTGTGATTTGACTGGCTGTTCTGACTCTAATTTTAATTGTCCATTTTGAAAACTCTAACCAAAGCTAGATTTAGATTTAAGGTTCAACATCCACAAAGGATGCATCTCACTGGAGCCAAGAACTACACAACTGAAAGGGCAAAGTTCAAAAAAAATAAGCACCAGGTACCTGACTGCCAATGTACGTGTCTGTGGTAGACTGTCACTTTATTCATCTTCATTCACTTTTTGGTAGAGTTTTAATTTTCTACTGCAAAATAGTTTTTGGAACTCATTCCATGTTGGCCATAAAGCAGAGTTTCAACAATTCCTTTTCAAAATTGGCCTCCAGAAAATTAACCTAAAATGTTTGAATCAAGTATTTGAGGGAAGCTGTGTCAAAGTCTTTGGTTTTCTTTTACTACATACAAATGTGACAAATATATCTGTGAAATGTACATGCCTTTCTACTAAGACTCATTATTAACTAATAATAGTTAACAAGAAATATAGTAAATATTAATCAAACTAGTATCTGATATATATTAATTGAAAAGAGAGGTTGCTAGAATAAAAGGCCAGATAGCTGTCATACTACACATGTTTATTAAGGGCCTATTGTGTGCAAGGTTGGAAAGGAGAAAAAGTGGTTCCTACTTTCAAAGGACTTTCAATCTAATTGAGGGGGCAAGAACATAAACACATGTAAAGTAAGGAATGCAAGATACAACATAAGACATAAGTAACTATCAGATGAGTGGCATATATAATAAATACCATTAATTCACATGTGATCATAATCAGAAGCACTTACTATGTACCAGGCATTCTGCTAAACTCTTTATGGGTATGTGCATTGTTTCATTTTCTGAATTATTATTTCTGAATTATCTCTGATCTTCTCTCCATTCTGAAGAAAGGAATGAGAATGGTATTAAGTGAGCAAAGACTTAAAATCAGGAACGAGCCAGATGGTGAGCAAACACATTGGTCTGCGGCTGAGGATCTGTTTAGGGGAATGGAGAGAAATGAACCTTAGAATCTGTGTTAGTCTGTTTACTATCATATCCCAATGCCTAGCATAGTGCCTTGGGCATAATAGGTGCTCAATAAATATGTTTTGAACAAACAAATGGCCCTCTGGTCTGTGTCTATAACCCAGACCAAATACTGCAAGATAAAGGTAATTAAAGAATTAAAGCCACACGCCACATAGCCCTTTACTCCCTCTGCTCCTGCCACAAGGCCTCCTTGCTACTCCTCAAATCCATCTTAAGGCCTATATTCTTGCTTCCTTCTGCCTGGAATGTTTTTCCACAAAATATGTGTCACTTATTACCACACTCTATAATAGGTCTGTAACAGCCGCTCTCCCCACGTCCTACTACTCTACCTTGCTACATGGCACCATATTACATTTCTATTTGCTTACCTGTTTACTATTTACCCCACGCACACTGGAACATGGGTCCAGGAAGGCAGAATTCCATCTGCTCTCTCCTCCATTGTTTCCCAGCATCTAGGACAGTTCCTGGCACATTGTAAGTGCTCACACACAGCAATTGTAACTCAAGGTCACCTTCTCTACCTCTCAAATACCAGCTTCACAAGAGAACAGGAATTTGTTCAAGAAATTTTGGATGGAAATTGACAAGTGAAGCTTGGAAATGAGAGGCAGAGTGGCAGGAGCCCAAACCAACCTGTTTATGAAAGACGTCTTTGCCCAGAAGAAGAAAAACACACCTTAAAACCTCTGCCAGTGGATATGCTTTCTTAGGACACCCTTGTCATGCTGTACTCCTGAAATGCCACCTGGTCTGAACAAGATCTATGAATGTGCCAAAACAACCAACTCCAAGGACTTAAGAGTCATTACTACCAGTTTCAGCCTAGTAAACAAGCAAGAAGTACCACGTATCTCAGTATCAAAAGACCAGCTCACTGCTGTGTGCAAAACCAGGCAACTGCATCCATCCAGGTGACAAAAAGAGAGCAGAGGAAATTAAACAATCTTATTATTTCTTTCTCTCACCAAAAACTAGCAAGGGACTAGAAATCATGAAAACTAGTTAAAATATGCTGGCTTTGCCTCAAGTTTGAGTCTCCCAGAAGGACACTCGTTATGGGGCCTGATGACGTACTTTAGAATCTTCTTTTGTTCAAATCGAGACTCCAGAGACCACAAAATATCTGATAAATTCAAAATAATAATATAACTAAAGTTGTAATGCCAAGAACTCACTGTATTTAAGGAACTGTGCTGATGCTATGGCGGATTGAAAGGAGGATGAGGCATGGTCCTTGCCTTCAAACTTTGAGTTTATCATTCACTGGGCAAGTCAGATAACTAAGATACTAGACAGGGAATAATAAGTGTCATGATCCAAATATTAAAAAAAACAAAATGTGTTGTGGAAGTACAAAGAATGAAGAGGATGAATTCCAACTGGGAGAAATAAAAAATGTTTTATGAAGAAGATACTCAGAGTGACCTTGAAAGGTGGATGGAGTTTGCACAGGCTTGGATGGGAAAAGTCTTGATTTGTAGCATTTGCCAATTTTTGTAGTGTAAATATTCCCACTAAGGCTGATTTTAAGTTAATGATGTGATGTCGCTGAACACAGAGATGGGAAGAGATGCCGGCTCTTGCACACCACCTGTGAGTCACCATCTGAGCTCTGGACTTAATTAAACCAGTCTGGCTCTATTGTTTTTAGTGAGTGAATTCACAGGTTTTTAAAGCATCTGAGACAACATTATAAGGGAAAAGACACTTTTGTCCTTCTCCACACACCTTGGTGTGACTTTCTAATACTCTTTGTCTATCCTTCTGATCTCAGTCATATGCCCCAGACTGGCCTATCCAGGATTGATTTTGGCCCAGTGACAACCTGTGATTCTGTTTGTTCCTTTTATCATTGCTGTGATTAATCTGGGCCCCTGCTATCACATGTGTAGAAGACTCGCTTACTGCCATGGCCTGGTGTTGACACCCCTGCTGTTTTCTATAATGAAAAGCAGCGTTTAGGGTGGCTAGCTGGGCAGGATGTTTCACTGCTTGTGTATCAGTAGGAAGGGAAAGTGGGAGGAATTGCTGGGAAGCTTTGCGCAAGGAAGATGCAGGCCATCTGAGACCCAGCAATCATATTATCTGCTACCCTCAGTTCTTGTAAAAACACCACCACCAATGTGTTCTTCCAAAAGTCACTGCCCCTTTAACTGCCCTTATCATGCAGAGGGCTACAGTCGAAAAGCCAGGCTCTAATATGTCTTTAATTGCAAGTAGATGTCCTCAGTTTGTACATAAGCTTGTATCAGGAGGATGTTTGTAAGAAACTCACCAAACAGATGCACTGCCAGACAGAAAAGGAATATAAAGTCTGAAATTATTTAAAAACATTTACATTTGTCCTTCTAAGCCAAAGATCAGACCTGTGAGAAAAGAAGTTCTTTACTATCTCTCCTTGCACATTGATTCTTGTTTCCTTTAGGCCCAGCTACCCTCAAAATATGTTTATAGCAAAATATGGCTGCTGCAGATTTATTTAAGCATGTGCTTCTTCTCATGACACTGGTTTCTCTTCCAGATTTGTTAAATATGACTTGACAGTAAAGCAGCCTTTTTAGCATTAAAAATTGGTTGAAACCACCAGCATCTTTTCACAGTTCCTTTTTGTTGTTGTTGTTTAAATTATCTTTCTCACGTAATGTGCTCCGTGATTTATTGTTCAAGTATAGAAGAAACACTCCCTTGTGGATACATGGGAAGGTAATACTGTCCATTTGAAAGGCCCAAAGATTTCCTGTTCAGATTTCACAGGCTTCTTTAGAGCTGCCAAGAGTCATAAAATGTATGATATATACTTTAATTCAGGAAAAACTGTGGATGAGAATTCAATTAATCCAGTGAGCCACGAAAAAAAGGAATTTCCAGCTTTGAATTGTCACTGCCCTTGGCCCCGTGGACTTGGTGTGCCAAGGGACAGCCATGAACAAGAAGACAATTGGAGCCCAATGACCCGCTCTATAACATCACCCAACAACAGAGCAAAGTGAGGAGGCCTGGCTGCGAGCATGTCACTCCTCTTACTGCTTTCTCAGGAAATGACCCCTGAGAGGTACTTGTGCCCAAAGCCTGAGCAGCGTGGCCCCATCGATATAACTTCTAGAATGTCTGCAGCATTCAGATAAGTCAATTAGCATGTGCTCTATCAAGTGCCTCCTAATGAGCATCAGCTGTCAGCACGTGGTGGGAGAGTCCTGGAAGCAGATCCCTCTAGGAGCATGTCACTCCTCTTACTGCTTTCTCAGGAAATGACCCCTGGGAGGTACTTGTGCCCAAAGCCTGAGCAGCCTGGCCCCATCGATATAACTTCTAGAATGTCTGCAGCATTCAGATAAGTCAATTAGCATGTGCTCTATCAAGTACCTCCTAATGAGCATCAGCTGTCAGCACGTGGTGGGAGAGTCCTGGAAGCAGATCCCTCTAGAGGGTACAGTGACCCTGACCAGAGCAACAAAGATAGTGAGCAGTTTCTCAAATGTATCTTGTCATCTTGTCATAAGAATCACCTGGCAGGGAGGGGAGCGAGAGGGCAAGGTAAACACACAGATTCCCAGGACCTTGCCCACATCAACTAGGGCTCTGGAGATTGATTCTATAGATCTGAGTCAAGGCCCTAGACTCTCTATGTTTAATAAATGCCACAGTAGGTCCTGATGGTCAGGCAAGTTGGGGAAATAGTGAGGTGGGGTGGAGTCAGAGTCTGGCCCCAGTTCAAATTTGGGCTCTACCATGTGATTGCTGGGTAGCCTTAGACAAGTTGCTTAACTTCTCTGAGCCATAGAATCCCTCATCCGTAAAATGTAACTAATAATAATACACACTTGAGAGAGTTGTTGTGAGGGTAAAATGGAAAAATCCATAAAATGTGCTTAGTACCGTGCTTGGTACATCTTAAGCATACAATAAATGCAAGACATAAATATCACATACACATTATTTATTTTATTTTATTTTATTTTATTTATTTTATTTTATTATTTTATTTTATTTTATTTTTTTGCTTTCCCATTAGTCAGCCCCTTCAGAGGCAGCAGAATGGTCTGGAGCATGACATCAATGTGGCCAATGTGCTTGAACTTGATCCTTATTGTTAGGGCAAATTGTTGGGAGATAAGGACTCTAAACTGAGTACTCTTTGGTGATAATGATCATGATTTGACAGAAAAAAAGAGCAGGAAGGCAAAGGTGGATCTGGAAAAAGGTTTAAAGGTTAAGATCTGAGCAGGGAAAATTTCTGGAATATGGTCAAGGATAGATAGAATTCAAAAAGACAGGATAAGTAGTCAGGCAAACTTGAGATTTCCAAGGGGGGACACTATTTGCTGAGAATAAATTGTTTTTATCTGATTTTCTTTTAGCCCAAAGCCAAAGTTTAGAACATTTGTAATTAACTGCATCTGCCTCATTTATTTAGCAAACTTTATTATTCCACTATGTCCCATACCCTGTGCTCATAACAGAGGTTACAAAGATGAAAGCAGCAATACCCGCCCCAAAGAACTCATTGTGTACCGTGGGGCACAGCCAGATAAGCGATTACGGCAAGGGCTGTAAGAGCAGTATCTGGGGCTGCTGGGTGGAGAGCAATTAAGCTGTCCAAGGCAGAAAACAAAACGTCACAGAAGAAGTCTTGAAATAAAGATTCTATGACAGTTACGACATCCTCATTATTGTCATAACCATAAGCTACCAGTAATAACAATATCCGACATTACTCAATGCTTGTTTTATGCCAGATGCCATGTGAGGCCCTTTACAAGCATCATCATCTGTCATTGCTTAGAATGCTTGCCCTATGCAATACCACCATGCCGTACTTACTTGTGTTTGCACTGTCTATTCAGGGCTAGTCCTAAATGTCACTGCTGCACAACTGGTGAATTATGTTACTTACTAGAACATTGATTCTCCCACTCTTGCTCCCATAATAGTACAGAGGAGAACTGGAATTGACTGCATTTAGTCACAGGCTGAAGCACTGACGTAAGTAGATTTCCATCCCCCACTCTACTGATACCACTTTCCTAGAGTCTCTTAGAGAAACAGAACTCACTGCCTACATAGAACCTGCGCAGGGAGGAACTAAATAGTGGGGGTCTTGCTGGGTTAATGACAGTAGCTGTCCTCAACTGTGCAAAGCCTTAAGCATACAAAGTGTAATGTAAAAGCATTGTTACATTCTTCACAGGAAAACATACGCCCTGCTGTCAAGGTAGTGGCTAGCAATAATAATAATAATAATGACAATAATAGGAACTATGATAAGAATATCCACATTTACCAATCACTTATATTGTAGACTAAATGATTTGCATGTACTAATTGTTTTAAACCTTACGTAGTGTAGATACTATTACTGCCCTCATTTTACAGACAGGAAAAACGAGGTCCAGATATGTGCTTCAATTGGGAAGTTGAATAGCAGGTTGTGCATAGGTAGGGAGCGTTGGATTGCAGTTAGTTCCACTCTGTTCGGGCACTGTTCTTGGGCAAGCCCAACATGAGGAACTCCACTTCAGAGCCTGCCAAATCAATAGTTTCCCAGTGTTTGCAGAATCAAAATTAAGTTCTTTGGCAAGGTCCTCTCCAGTGTGCCCCTTGACTCTTCCCCAACTCAGCACATCCTGGCTCAGGTGTGCTCCATCTGCTCCTGTCATATCACAGCTCTTTATGTACCTGGGCTGTGTCTTACCTCAGTGCCTTTGTGCAATGTTGGCCTGAACTGCCCTTTTCCTTCCTCTTCATTACTGGTTTATCCCAAATTTAGCACCTGTCTCAAGGAGTCACCTTCCCCAGGAAGCTTATCCAGATTCGTTAAGGGCCACTCCAGTTTTCCTCCAATTCTTGACTTTCTTTTATATTTTATAAATCTCTGAATAGAAGACTGTGGACTCACTGAGGCCAGGGGCTGCAGCTTGTTCATTTTATAACCCCAGCATTTAAAAGCCTCTATAGATGTATTTACTGATCTGTAGGAAATAGTTAATGGAATCCTGCAGATGATAACTAAGGCCACAGTTATTATGGCTTCACTAATTTTTGTTGCTATTGGAGTTGTGATTCTCTGTTTATTGTCTTCCTTTATTTGTTTTTCCTCACTGCTCAGCACTTTTAGACATTAAGTACATGGCTTTAACACTAATCAAAATTGATGACTGTGTGACACCTCCATTTTCTATGACAGCACACTTTTGTTCATTGTGCTTTACTTTTGTAATGCGCACCCTCTCAACACCGCCGTAAATCTGTGGTCTTTTCACAAGGATGCCATTTGTTCCTCATATGTCTTAATTCATCACATTTGTGGAAACTGTTCACTAAGACATTTTGCTTGATGAAAATGTCTCTAAATGCACCATAAAGGGGAAAGCACCAGATGTCTGTTTGCAAGTAAAGCACAATCCTGGTTTATGAAGGGCTCCCCAAGCATTTCCAGGCCTGAGGTTTAGCTCTGCACTCTCCTTGGGGTCTCATAACTGGCCCCCACATTCCATTTCAGCCATCATTCTGGAAACACTCATCAACTTTACTGCTGATCTAAGGCCTGGAAACTGTCATCTGTTACTTTCCTCAGATTTGAGCTGAAAATTGAGAAAAACTTGCTGAATAATTTTGATCAAAATAATGTGTGTGTGTGTGTGTGTGCCATCCCGTGATTAACTTATCTTTAATCATTTTATTATGGAATGATTGACATATAAAATGCTGTACATATTTGATATATAAAACTTTGAGTTTGAAGATAACTATGCATGTTGGTGATCAGCTTAACCTTCAGCCCCTCTCCCCTCCCTGGATGTTTGGGGAGGTGAGGTTGAGAAGTCCCAACCCTCTAATTATGCCTTGATCTTTCCTGTCCATCCTCAGACTCTCCAAGAGTCCCCAGATGTCAGTCAACTCATAGTATGCAAGAAGACAGGATTTTAGGAGCTGTATGGTATTCCAAGAAATAGGAGAAAGACCAAATATATATTTCACGATATCACAGGTAGCTTCACTGGCTTTGAGGTAAAACTCAGTTTTTGTTGTGGGCCCAGGCCATGCTGCCCATATAAGAATAACCCAGAGGTAACAAGATCCAATGTGGGGAATCCTGGAGAAACACCCTTATCCAACAAGCCCAGACAACAATTGTGTACTTATATAGCTGAGATGCTTTCAAAGCAACCCAATGTAATACTTCAAGGTGGAATGACAAATATATTAGTCATTTCCCCTTTTTTCCTGTTTTGTGTGCAACCTATTACTAGTGTCAATCAAATTATAACTGCTTTTATAATAGATTACTTATTGCCTATCTTATATCATAAAGCTCTGTGTCTCTCGTCCACGTTTTACTTCCCTCATTTCTTTTGGGGGTGGGGGTTTGAAGTCTTTTTATTAATTTTTTATTTTATTGGTTATGAATATTCATGAGATACAAAGCTGATTGTCACCCCTCGTGCCCGAGATGTGAAGGCCAGATTCATACTGGCAATATGCCCATTACCACAAATTGCATTTGTACCCTATGTCCCACACCCAATTATCCACAACCTCCCTCCCCTTCCCCATTTCTCCCCCACTCCACTTTGTAACCCAAGATATGTTCTCTCCCTCTGCAAGTCCAATGCACTACTGTGGTCTTTCTCTCCTTCCTTCTTTCTCTCTTAGCTCCCACTTATGAGTGAGCACATGCAGTATTTATCCCTCTGTGCTTTGCTTATTTCACTCAACATAAGATTCCCCAGGGTCATCCGTGTTGTTGCAAATGGGAGAATTTCATTCTTTTTTATGGCAGAGTACTATTCCATGATGTATATATACCACAATTTCCTTATCCAATCATCCACCGATGGACATTTAGGTTGGTTCCATGTCTTGGCTATTGTAAACAGAGCTGCAATGAACATGGGAGTACAGGTATCCCTTCGACATGATGATTTCCATTCTTCTGGGTATATACCCAGAAGTGGGATTGCAGGATTGTATGGAAGATCTATCTGTAGTTGTTTGAGAAACCTCCATACTGTTTTCCATAGTGGTTGTACTAATTTACAGTCCCACCAACAGTGCAGGAGCGTTCCCTTCTCTCCACACCCGTGCCAGCATTTGTTATTCACCATCTTTTTGATTTTAGCCAGTCTAACTGGGGTGAGGTGGTATCTGAATGTAGTTTCAATTTGCATTTCCCTGATGACTAGTGATGTTGAGCATTTCTCCACGTACCTGTTGTCCATTTGTATGTCTTCCTTTGAAAAATGTCTATGCAGCTCCTTTGCCCATTTTTTAATTGGGTTATTTGTTCTTTTACTGTGTAATTGCTTGTGTTCCTTGTGTATTATGGGTATTAATCCCTTGTCAGATGCATAGTTAACAAAAATTTTCTCCCACTCGGTAGGTTGTCATTTCACTCTCTTGATTGTTTACTTTGCTGCACAGAAGCTTTTTAGTTTGATATAGTCCCACTTGTTTACTTTTTCTTTTGCTGCTTCTGCTTTTGGGCTCATGTTCATAAAGTCTGTGCCCAGACCTAGTTGCTGAAGTGTTTCACCTATATTTTCCCTTAGTAATTGTACAGTTTTAGGTCTTATACTTAAGTTTTTAATCCATTTGGAGTTGATTTTAGTATGTGGTGAGAGGTACATATCTAGTTTTGTTCTTCTGCATATGGATATCCAGTTTTCCCAGCACCACTTGTTGAAGAGGCAGTCTTTTCCTCAATGTAGATTTTCTAAAGATTGCTCACATGTTTATTTCTAAAAATAAATTCTTTGACTGAACTGGTTTTTATACTGTTTTTTAAAAAATGAATTTGTATTCTTCCTTGTTTTCACAAGCAAGGCTCAAGTTTGGACTCAAATGATATAGAAAGGCTTTTTTTTTTTTTTTTTTCATTATTCCCTACTGTGTCTTGGCATGAGATCAAAGGTAACTAAAACCAGGTTTCCATTTGCTCTGACTTTTATGGTTCTTTTTAGTGGGTAAGGGCAATTTTAACTTAAAAGGGCGGGTGTATTGTGAGGTGACAGGGTCATATTTTATCATTTGAAAATGATGCTGTACAAAGGTCATATCTGATATTTTTTACAGGGATGACTAATGGTTTTCTTCTCTTTCTGTTCCAGCCGCACCAGCTAGCCTTGCCAGAGCGTCCCAGAGTCTGCAAAGAGTTAATTCAGGCCTATGGACAAGTAAGAATTTTAGTCATTTTACTGCCTTCAGTGATGTGTTCCATGTTTTAATATAATTAAACTACTATCTTTTCTCTATTTTATTTGGGATATTGATAATTGGAAGAGTGACTGAATTGAAATTTTACAAGCAAGCAAAATATTTATACTTTAGGATTTATTTTTCAACTTCTCTAAAAGGCTTACTTCTTTATCTTTCTTTTTTGTTTATGCTTGGAGGTTAAGCAAGGCCAAATTCATGAAGGAGGAAAAAAAAGGAAATGATTTATCATGGATCAAAAATTATTTACTGAATTTAGGAAACTGCCTCTTTTTACAAATCCTTTTTAAGATTATTTTTATTATTATTTTGAAGCATTTATCTAATGATTACATTGGTAGAAGGTTAGAGTTGTCTGTCTAACCAAATTTCCTTGGCTTCAAAACTCTGCCTTTGAGTAAACTATCTTTTCTCTTTAAAATGACCTTACACATCACTCCCTTGCCCTTTGATAGTCTTCTCTTCATCCATGAGATTGAACTCAAACATAGACTATGTGGGGAAGCTTCTCCAAATCCTCTAGGCCCAAACAGCTTTTCTGCTTTCTGTGCATCCATGGAACTTTGTCCATTGCTCCATGACACCATTTTCCTCCTAACATTTTAGTGTATTTGTCAGCACTGCACACAGAACACAGGGGATGGTGTGAGCTGCATAACTGAATTAATTATATTGAACTTTAAGGCAAAACGCACATTTTTGCATATATGCTAGAGTCCACATTATGCAATAAAGGAAGGTAGATGGTATACCTAATTGAGTTTAAGCTACTTCTTTTTTGGTTGGTAATTCTGGTGTCATAAAACCATAATTTGGATTTTATGACTAAATTGCAGAGTAAATTTCTAATGTGAGATTTAAACATCATTTTCTTGGAGGTAACCCAAAGGGAGGGTTGGTGCTTTTTTTAACAACTGTCATCCACTCCTCAGTTGTGCCAGACCACAAACCCTTTGCAACCCTCCTGTTTTAGAAGCATCTGACATGTTAATCTCCCTAATTAACACTAGGGGTTATAAAAGGGGTGGCTGTTGAGTTGTGTTTGAGTTGTCCCAGCCAGTAGTTTCTGAAGCGTTCATTCAACAGATGATGTGACCTATTGTTACTTTCCGTAAGGAAATGAGAAGGAGTCAGTTAAGAAAGTTTTACTAATGGTGCATACTTCACGTTAGAACCGTCCTCCACACACAAGCGTAGTACATTGCTCTCCGCTTTTCCCTAAAGTGGTAGGTAGTATGATTTCTCTAAGCCATTTCCTTTGTCAGATCACAGGGTCTGAGGACCCTAAATATTGTGCCTTTTTGAAATATAACCTCAATTTATGGTGGATGTGTTGAATAACTTCCTCCCAGTCATTTGTGGTAAGTTGATTTCCTGTCTTTGTGATACATAAGACAACTCGTTGATTATCATTCACATGTGGTAAACCACATAGACACTGGCCCCCCCACACAAGGAAAGATCCTATCCTTCCAGCTTCTCCTTATTAAAAGTCACCCATCTTCTGCCCCAGGAGTGATGGGACAAAGTAGCCCATGTCAGTGGATATATCAGTATCAATGGGCCCACACAAGGAAAGATCCTATCCTTCCAGCTTCTCCTTATTAAAAGTCACCCATCCTCTGCCCCAGGAGTGATGGGACAAAGTAGCCCATGTCAGTGGATATATCAGTATCAATGGGCACCCGCCATGGTGCACACACTTGAACACGTGGCCACCTTTATCATCACAAGTATCTCATTCAGATGTGACAGACCCAGGTGTTCACATCACCATGCTGTGCTGCTGTGTACATTGTCACTGGATCATAAACACTTAACTCTCTCCTATGCACCCAGCTTTTAGCTCTGCACCCTGAGAGAGAAAGAGTAAGATATTACTCTTGACATCAAGAACCTCCTGACAGCAAGGAGCTCACATAGGTTTACATGAAAAGCTAGCATTCAACATGAAATGTCCTGAGAATACAGTTACAATTTACACGTTTCTTATGTATACTTTTCTAAATTTTCAGATTCAAAACAAAACCTCATGAAAGAAAAATAAAATAAAAACCCTCTCAGGACAAGTCCTAGATAGAAGTGACCAAACATAAATGAAATAAACGCCACCACCTTTCTCCAGGCCACCTCTACTTTATATTTAGGCTACTGGAATAACCCTTTAGTAGCTGTGTACCTCCTCTCTCTTTCCACCCTCTTCCCCATCTCTTCTTCTTTAGATCCGTCTTCCTCTGCCGATAATTTTCTCATGCACTAGGTATACTTAGAGCTCTCCCCACTACCTGAATGTTAAACTGCAGACCTTTCCCAAGACACTGAAAACCACCATGCATGATGTCACCCTAGCTTTTAAGTCTAGACTACTTACTATTCCCCAGACGCACTGTGCTTTTCCTCCTCTGGGACATTGCTGATGTCATCCCATCTTCCAGAACTATCCTCCTTCCATCCCACCCTGCATTTCTGTAAATATAAATTCTGCCCCAAATTTAAGGTTCAAACATTGATACCCTCAGCGGGAAGCAATTCCTCCCTTTTCCAGGCTTGTTTGTGAGAGAGGTCATGATATTCCATACCACTTGTATTAGTCTGCTAGGACTGCCACAACAAAGTACCACCACAGACTGGGTGTCTTAAACAACCGAAATTTACTTTCTCAGAGTTCTCAGATCAAGGAGTTGAGAGCATTAGTTTCTTCTGAAGCCTCTCTCCTTGTATCTTCAATGGTCTTTCCTCTGTAACTGTCTGTAACTTATTCTACTCTTTGTACAAGGACACTAGTCATATTGAATTAAGGTTCATCCTAATGACTACATTTTACTTAATTACCTCTGTAAAGACCTTCTCTCTAAATATAGTCAAATTCTGATGTACTAGGGGTTAGAACATCAACATATGAATTTTGGGGAGGATACAATTCAGCCCATAATGCCACTCTTAAGGAATATATTCAATGCTGCCTTGGAGTATAGACATTTGCATATATCTTATCTCCCTATTTGGATTATTCAGAGTAGTAAATACTCATAGTACCTCAAAGGGTACTTGAACATAATTAGTAATAAATGATGTTGCAAATAAATGAATTAAATGGAAGAATCCTTAATAACACCCTGATTACCCTTCATACTTTGCAATTCCCACCAGCACCCTTTATTACTATGAAGCTTCTCGGCTGCCTGGGGCCATTCATAGAGGATCAGATCTCCCTTTCTGTGTTAATTACACATTATCACCTTAAGTGTTCATTGCTGAAGGGACTCGTAGGAATCAAATGGTTCATTCTCATAGAACATCTTTATTACAGGCAAAGGACATAGTATAGCAATAGTAAAAAGGTAATATGCATTGGCTGGGGTCTCAATATCTCAGTACACAGCATTTTGTTTTCCCACTGCTGGGTCACACATTATCCACCTTGTCTCCAGGTCTGGAACCACTACCCATGTGCCTGCCAAGCACTTTGATATCATAAAGTCCAAATTCTGCCCATGGTGGGTCTCCTATAGTGAGCTGGTCATGTAGGCACAGTCTAGCTATGTGGCCAGCTTAACCATCAGACCCCCAGCCCCCAGGTTCCACCAAAACTAGATACAAGTCATAAATCCAATTATATTACTAAGCAACATTGACAGGTAGATGAATCCTGTCCTGAGACAACTCACAGATCCATACCTACAGAACATCATTTATCTTCAGTTAAATAACCTCAGCAAAGCATCAGTAGCTCTGCAGAGAAGCATAGGGTCAAACCAGATCAGCTAAAATTAACCCATGCTATGAACCACCTAAAGAATCACCCCTTGCTGTCTGTCATCCTCTCTTCCTTCTCTTACTCACCAAAAACTATCTGTCCATTTTCTGAGCCCTCAGGGCTTTGCTCTCTGCTGATGAAAGGGCCAATCCATGTGAATGGGTGTTTCTGTGTTAATGAACACAAGCTAACAAACCTTCCACAGAGTAGATTCTTAAGAAATATTTTCTGGAAAAAGCTGTCTTTGGTTAGCAACCTCATGAGGACCTTTCAGCTTACACACATGGATACTGACATACACCTCTTCTGCAAAGGCCAGCCCAGGGTGAGTAGAGAAGCAAAACACACACTTAAGTAAGAAGGATGCAGAAGGAGTTTACAGTTTAAAGAAATACATCTACATCTTTGTTATATATTAAAGAAGTAATGCTATAAATTTATCATGAAGAAATTTTCTTTTTGTTCCTGGAGAGAATGATAAGGATGATTAAAATCTCCTACAGAAAAACAAAACATTTTTAGTATTCTCAAATAAAGCAGATGCACAGCTAGGGTGCTGTGGTTCCACATTCTTTGTGCTTTTTCAATAATTGTATTTCTCTCTCATGATTAATTATTGGCAGAGGATCTGATGAACATTTGGGCCAAATATATAGGACCTTATTAAATATATATAGAGAGAATTTTTTAGATAATTGCACATCTTTCTGAGGGAGAGTTTTTTCATTTTTAGAAGTCATTCCTTTTCACTGACTTTTTCACATAGTAGTATAAAAGTGTAAATTTTGCGACCAATAACATTTTACTTCAAAATAAAATGAATATGCAACCGGAGCAAAATATTCAAATTTCATTAACTGCCCCTAGCAGCATAAATTAGTCTAGGATTTTCTGAAAATATGTATCTGAACATAAAAATTAATGACTGAGGTGAGAGTTAAGTTTTTAAAGGATTCTAAAAGATTATCATATTAGATGGGCTCAGCAAATGAATGGCTTAAATTTTTTAGAAGTCCACAAATAACTTGCTTCACAATTGTGAGATACTTTCATTTTTCAATACATTTTCATGAGACAAAAATTCAACATTGTAACTTCATCTTGCTTATTTAGGTCCTAATACACTTTCAGCTGGACTCTGGTCTCAGCCTCCTGATTTTTCATCCTATCTCCTACTTTTCCCTATTTTAAGCCTCTCTATTCTCTGCTTTCAGATTAATTCTTCCTGCCTACCTCTGATCCAGGGATTCCTCTGCCCAATAATTTTCAGTAGCTCCCCATTGTTTTCCAAATTCCAAATAAGCTTATCTCACAGGCATTCAAGAAATTCTACAACAGTGACCTTTTGTACTTTTCTAGCCTTATCTCCCTTGTGTCCTTTGTACCCCATATTTATGTTTCCTGCATTCTTACTTCATTATATCTGTTCATATTCACCCCCTTCATCAGAAATTCCCTTCTTTTCCTCCCAATCTGAAATAATCCTTCATAGATTTTTGTCCTTTAAGTCATATTTCAAACATCATTTTATCCACAAAGCTTTTTCCCAGTCCTTGGAATCTCTGTAGCCCTCTCTTTTTCCCTCTCAAGCAGAGATCATACAGCACAGTGGTTTAAGAACTCAGCCTCTGGAGCAAGACAGCTTTAGTTTAAGTTCTAGTTCTAATGCTTACCTCCTGTGTGATCTTGCCTAAGTTTCATAACTTCTCTGGGCCTTAGCTTTTTTTTAATCTCTAAGATAGAGAAGCTAATAGTACCTACCTCATGAAGTTGTTGTGGGAATTACAATTGTTAATATATTTAAAGTAGTTAGAAAAGTATTTGGCCCTACAATAAGCTTACATGGTATTTCCTGTATTCTCTCATGTTTCTTATCTTATTCCAAAGTGAATGTGAAATTGCCCATACTCAACTCTATTCTGGACCATAAAATCTTTATGTCATTTGGTTCCTAATGTAGACTTCTGTGTGCTTTTATCCTCTCTTAATTAACTATACTATCCTTAAGAATAGGGACTATGTCTTATACATCCTTGTATATACTACAGTACCTGGTAGGTACCTTGCACATGCTGAGTGTTTATTGAATGCTTGTTGAATTTTACACTCAAAGATGCAAAATAGAAGCCAGGCTCTTCCCAATATCTTAAGTACTTTTTGGCTACCACAGAGCTTCCTCCATGCTCTTCAGCAGCCATCTATGAAAAGGGAGGGACAAAGATATACCAGAGAAGAAATTTTTCTTGTCCATGGCTGAGTATAAATATTTACAGTCTTTTGCAAAAGCCTTCCACAGAATCTTAACTTCAGATCATGGAATTAGTGTCATGGTCTGTTCTTGGGGTACATTACAGGACATCTCTCAGGTATCACTGTGGTATCCTGTTGGCACTTCAGCTGCCAAGGGAATATTAAGTAGCCCTACTACTGCCCGTGGCCCATCACTACCCCCATAAGGGCTGAGCAAACATCTCAGCTTTAAGCATTCTTTTTCATCAGATATTTTCAACTTTAAGGGCTTACTAGCTGACAATGCAGCTAACATAAGTACAACATAAGGGAAGTGTGTCCTTGCAGGTATGGTATCTTAGGATGAATATGCATTTATTTGTTACAAAGAACTTGAACTTTAGCCATACATTAAAGAGTAGCACTGACACTGGGTTCTGACATTGAAGTTGACATTGAATTCTTGACAGTCTACTTGTTTATAAACAATTCAGTAAACAATTCACTAAGTAAACATGGATTCTTGTGATCCCTTTTAAGGACACTGTTTATGTTGGCTCTTTTGTACCCAAACTTTTGGTAAGCCTTTTCTGACTCATATACAGCATTAATCCCCAGATATCGCCAGACATCCTAGGGGCACAGTTTATCTGCCTTCCTTGCTTCTCTGAAACAGGAGGAAGGCAGGTAGAATGACCCACTTTATACAAAAAGAAATGGAGGCAGAGAAAATAGCTGGCTTAAGTCTCTGAACAGATCAAGAGAGTAAAGATGATCTTACCCACAGTTTATCTGCCTTCCTTGCTTCTCTGAAACAGGAGGAAGGCAGGTAGAATGACCCACTTTATACAAAAAGAAATGCAGGCAGAGAAAATAGCTGGCTTAAGTCTCTGAACAGATCAAGAGAGTAAAGATGATCTTACCAGTGCAATGTGTTGTATCTGTCCCTAGATAAGCAAAATAAAATGTAGATAATGCATTTATATAGATAGATAAGGCAAAGAGCAGTATTGACTTATCTCAAGATACAGACTTTGCAGTGACTCTTGTCTAGCCTGAAATACCCAGATAATGACTGCCATTAGTTTCACATGTTAGTGCTTTTGCTTTCACATGTAGTTGTTGGGATATAAGGATTCTTTGTAAGATAATCATTAGGTCTTAACTTTTTTATCCTTCTTTAACTCCCAGCAACTTGCTGAGCCATAGTCAGTGGTAAGTATATATTTACCACTTAGTTTACAAGAGACCTGTTCCTCTCTATGCATATGCTTGGGCCACTGTTAGTGAAACCTCATGGAGGTCCCTTCTGGTTGTAAACGTATATCACGATCTTCAATTTCTTTTGGAACTAAAATAATAAGAAAATAGTTGGAAATCTGTTTGTGGGCATAGACTTCTAAAATCCTTCATTTTAGAAGTCTGTAAAAAATTTTTAAGAAGCCTGAGAAGGATGATTAAGCATCACCCAAAAATTCCGGTGTTCACATGTGTACACTGTATACCAATTCCTAGCGTGGTTTCTTTGCCAAAACATAACACACATTTTTCAAAGATGAAATCCAAGGCAAACATTTTTTCACCCTGGGTGACCCCTGCAGGAAACACTTTAGTGACTCTGGAAAGTTAATGCACACCAGAGTTGTGACTTTTGAGTTCTTCTAACTTGCAGCCTGTTAATTTTCTGCTTAGTTCCATAGCTTCAAAACAAACTCTTGAATCACTGCTCACAGGAGAGTCCTAGCATGTACATATAAGAGCCTCTCACCACAAGAAGACTCCTGAATCTGTCATTCCAGAAAGGCCCTTTGTCCACGTGAGCTGCTACGTGTGATGAACAGGTCTTTCAGATATATACACTTGTGCACTGAGAAAAAAATCTTGAATTTATTATTTAAGTGTGCCCTGGTAATACAAATTAATTTATAAACTGAGAAAGCAAACCTACACATCACATTTTTTAAAAGATTTATGGTTTTAACAAAGAGTTCAAGCATAGGTACCATTAAAGAGTACTTCAAGTAACAGTGTGCCTCATAGCAAATACATGCAGTGTGAGATAATATATATTTAAACCAAAAAGAACTCAAGCGGTGATTATTTACTAAATAAACAATTTATCACTTAGAAAAGAGGTTATATGACTTTCAAAGGGCTTTTAAAAATATGATATGATGTATAGGAAATTTATTTTCATATAATTCACAATATGTGGTACCAAATAAGCTACCTCGGTTTTGTTTTGTTTTTGTTTTTCTTTCTTTAGATCAACAAATATTTAAACCAGGGGTTGTCAAACTGGCCTTCAGATCAGATGCTTGTTTTTGTCCATAAAGTTTTATTGGAACACAGTCATGACTATTTGTTTCAAATTGTCTATGGCTGCTTTGAGGGTGCAATCGCAGAGTTGAATACCTAAGAAATAGACCATAGGTCCACAAACCTAAACGATTTGCTGTCTGGCCCTTTAAAAAAAAGTATGCAGACTCCTGTTTTAAACAGAAAAGCCATTATTTCTATTATACAGTATTTTGTAGAACTAATCACCAAGTTTGTACTTGTTGCTATCTTTTCGTCTCCTGTAGCAAATTGTCTTCAATTGGTGACTGGTATTAATGAGAATACAGAATTCACTTTACAAGTTTACTTCATAGTCAACTCTTCTGAAAGAAGCTGTATCTGCTAAATCAGTGTGGACATATGCATTCATTATTATTACTAAAGATACTTTATCAGATGAAAGCTGGATACTTGTAAATGCTTGGTGGTGATGGATGTAATAGACAATCATTTGCAACTGGACTGTGTGAGATGTGTCATCATTCATGTAATATTTATCTCATGAAGAGGCACTGTAACATGCAGTTTGAGGGCAAACTTGACTTTGCACGTTTTAGATCTCCTGTAAACTGACTGCTACCACTGAATTCATGCTGAAAGATAAAGACAAAAGACTCTTGCTGTAGGAACCCATGTACTATAAATGACTCGTAAACCTGAAACTTCACTCCATCATAATAGATATATTTTCAAAGGCTATTCGTGAGTCCTTGAGATATTCTCAAATGTCATTCAGGTCTTTTCTGCTGCAGTTATCTTAGGATTTTTCATGTGCCATGGAAAAGCAGTCTTTAACTTTTCTCTTTTCTCTCTTAATGTTCCTTAATAAATAGAATTTTAAAATCCCAAATTTGAATTACTATGAAAGCAAATATTTGTAGAGATCCCATCTGTGCTCTGTGTTGTCAGCACATATGGCTTTGTACACCTGCCACCATGAAGCTCTGCCAGGCAAATGCCACAGGTGTCCTCAGAGAAAGAGAAAAACACCTGATACCATCCTAACTATAATTGAAGTTCTTCTTTCTGTGAATTCCAAAATCTTCTGAAGTAATGAATCTTTTGCATTGAGCCACAAGCGGCTTTTGCATACATGATATTTTTTCTTTCTAGATTGTTCTAGAGAGTTATTTGAGAGTAGGGACTGAATCTTCCTCATCTTTATATGCTCTGCTTCCCTCCTCATGATTTGTTCAGGGCTTCGTACCAAATGACAGCTTAGTAACATTTGTTAAATGAATATCATACTGAGTTCCAGGAATTACATGAGAACAAATGGAGAAGAGAAATGGAGGGAGAGGTGTTAGCATAGACTTCATGGTGTTTCGGTTTGGCATTATTCCCCAATGCTAAGACTAGCACAAATAAGAAACATAACTGTTTTCTGAAATCTGAGAGCAGTAGATGCATTTCCTCTTCTGCCGTTTTTCTTTCTCATGGAGGAAAAGCAACAAGAAGGACCTACAAAAGTCTTGGAAGTATTTGTTCCTGTAGACAGTAGTGAGTGTGGCAAACTCTGTTATTGGTTTTAATTGATCCCACAGGCTGTGACGAGGACATTGGGATTTGCAAAGCTGGAGCCCATGAGTTGTGTCGTATGTATGCACCCAGCATACTGCTAATATGCCACAAGCTTCAATTTATCTATCTACAAATGGAGATATTAGCAGCTATCTCAAAGTGTCATATGAGGAGCAAATAGGTACATAGAAAAGTTGCTGGGAAAAAGTAGGTATAAGATAAATGTGAGTTATTTTATTATTTTTACTACTGCTGCTGCTGATGCTACTACTACTATTACTACTCCTGAGAGAATATTAATTGCCTGGGTCACTGGCAGCACCCTACCTACCCCTTAACTGCACTCACTAAAGCTTATCTCCTATTTAAGTTCATGTATTTTTTTTGGAAAGGTAAGAAAGAACCTATATCTAGTATAGCACATCTCCTATTTGAGTAGCTTATTTTTCAAGGAAATAAAATTTTCACAGACCTCAAAGAATGCCTGTAAAACCCAGTTTGGGGGAAAAATTAATTAAAAATAAATTTTTAATGTTATGGATGTCTTTTAATTGTCATTTATTTCTACAAAAAAGTGCAAAACTTAATATGGGCCAAAGGCCCCTTGTTTGAGAAACTCTGTTTTCATGTTCTGCTTTTAGCACCTTAGTCTGGATGATGGGTTAGGTTGTCTCTGTGAAGGTAGAGAAGCAGGCAGCACTGAAAGGGGAGGGCTGAGAGGCTCCCCAAACTCCATAGAGCCAGATATGAGCCATGGGCACCAGGCTATGAAAGACAGGCATCCAAACAAAGAGCAAAGTGCGGGTGCAAGAAGGAGAGGCAGACTGGAGGCTGGCTTGATCACTTCAAAGTCTTCCCTTAGGCAAGATTAGGTAAAATGTTTATCACAGTGCTCAGCGTGCGGTAGAATGTTGTTCCCTTTCCTTCTTCCTTCCTCTCATAAAGACTGTCCTGAGGTATAAAAGAGATGAGATGGTACACACGGCTAAAAGCTATACCATTAAAACATACTTTTTCTATTGGGCTAAACTCAGTCCAAAGCTCCTTTCTCTGAGCTTTTAGAACATTTACTGCCTGGATGAGTCATTTGTCAGTAATCATGTACTGTTATATGGTTAGGATTCTTTGATATGTGTACATTTATAAGCCCCTAGAGTATGTAACTTAAAATTTGTTTTTGCTTTAGAAGTTCAGGTGTAAGGAGGCTTCCCAGATCAATTTTAACAGCAGCAATAAATAATATATTAACTACTGGTTAGGTACCCAGGCTAGCCCATGACAGCCTATTTGACTCATGCTGCAGGTAAACTGTGCCTGGCTGGGAGAGTTAGATCAGGAGCTCTATAGTATATAAAGGAAAGGAATGTTTCCTACATCATCTCATCCTTCCCTCAGTATACCTACCCTCTATTCCACTCTTCATACCCCATTTTTCCTGGGTAAAAAGCCAGCTGGGGCAAACATTTTCAATGTAATGAATTTTGTCTTTGGTATCTTGCTCAAAATTTAGTTTTTGACTGAATAACCTCCTAGAGTATAGTCAGCCTCAGTATAAGAAGCTAGAAAACCAGAGTAATATATACCAATTTCTTCCTGCATTGCAAACTTTTGCTTGCTGAGGTATTTATAAGAGCAGGTGCCTTATTTATTAGTTGTTAGCTATTGGCAGGACNTGGTTAGGTACCCAGGCTAGCCCATGACAGCCTATTTGACTCATGCTGCAGGTAAACTGTGCCTGGCTGGGAGAGTTAGATCAGGAGCTCTATAGTATATAAAGGAAAGGAATGTTTCCTACATCATCTCATCCTGCCCTCATTATACCTACCCTCTATTCCACTCTTCATACCCCATTTTTCCTGGGTAAAAAGCCAGCTGGGGCAAACATTTTCAATGTAATGAATTTTGTCTTTGGTATCTTGCTCAAAATTGTGAATAACCTCCTAGAGTATAGTCAGCCTCAGTATAAGAAGCTAGAAAACCAGAGTAATATATACCAATTTCTTCCTGCATTGCAAACTTTTGCTTGCTGAGGTATTTATAAGAGCAGGTGCTTTATTTATTAGTTGTTAGTTATTGGCAGGACTAGAGAGAGATGCCTGGCTCCTCTGGGAGAAACCAAAAGACTGGGAGGGAGGAAGAACATCAAAAAGATACCTAAGGAGGCTAGGCTGCTAAAAAGAGAGGAATTAGGAAAAGAAATCAAATGTTTTCAGATGAGTAGAACCTGGGGATGAAAGAAGCAGCCTTCTCAGGTAGCTCATGGAAAGAAGAGACTGAATCCAGAAGGATTAGAAGTGGATTAGAAGGATGAGAAGTCATAGAAGTCCAAGATTTCCCAAATTACCAAAAGAAAGGAAGCTCAGCCTTGTTCAGGCTACAAAATGAGAATTCCCCTCAAGGGAGATCTGTATGATTAAGTTGATCAATGCTGATTTCTCTCTCCTTTTTGAGCCGATAATTACTTCCTTGTACTTGCATAAGATTTGACTATTATCACTACCTATAACTAGTTCTTATGTATTTCTCAAGGGATGACCCCAAAATGTTTTCTTTGGAACTATTTTCTCTGAAAAAAAGATACCCAGAGTTAAAGAGCAAGGGACTTTGTTGGTGAATGCAGGGCCACAGTAAGAGCCTGAAATCCTAGTGGATTGACAGTATAGACAGGCAGCCAACCCTTAAACCTCCAAGATCCCTAAGTTCTGGTTCTTGGTGTGTATGCCCATTAGAATCATTTGTGATATTTTCCGTAAACACTAATGCTGGGGTTCTATCCCAGACGTACTGAATCAGTCTCCATTGATGGAGCTCAGGCATTCTGTATTTGTTTTCTAGGCATGCAGGAACAAATTACCACAAACTTGGTAGCTTAAGAAGAGAAATTTATTCTCTCATAGTTCTCGAAGCCACAAGTCTAAAATCAAGATATCATTAGGGCTGGTTCCTTCTGGGGGATCTGAGGGAGCATCTCTTACATGCCTCTGTCCTAGGTTCTGGTGACTGCTTGCAATCTTTGGTGCTCTTTGGTTTCTGTCTGCCTTCATTTTCACTTGGCCTTCTCCCTGTGTCTCTGTTCTATTCTCCTTTTCTGTCTCTTATAAGGACATCTGTCATTGAGTTTAGAGCCTACCCTAATCCATCTTAAGGTCCTTACCCTAATTATATCTACAAAGACCATTTCTCCAACTAAAGTCACATTCACAGGTACCAACGTTTAGGACTTGAACATATCTTTGGGGGATACATTTCAACCCATTACACATATGTAGTGGGGGGAAAAATCCCCTCCACAGATGATTCTTCTCAAATTCCTGCAAAGAATCCTGCTGTTAACATATTTATCCCACTATTTCTCCAATGCTATAAAATGCCTGGACATGCAACTCTAAATAGGCTTCTTTACTGCAGAACCTCTCAGAGGCTCTAACCTGTTTGTTTGGATTAGGAATATATGAGAGAAAGAAAAGAATCACAACATTTCCTGAAAATAGTTGACCAGGGAACTTCCTTTCAGGGGATTACCTTTTAGTACCTCAGTGGACTCTAGTGTTCTAAGAAGCACAGGCTACAAATGATTGTGGCATTTCCACAACTATGCTCAGTGGCATGGGCTTAGTATGGTCAGACATGTGATTCTACCACAGTGTCCAAACATTTCTCAAGGGAGATCTGTATGATTAAGTTGATCAATGCTGATTTCTCTCTCCTTTTTGAGCCGATAATTACTTCCTTGTACTTGCATAAGATTTGACTATTATCACTACCTATAACTAGTTCTTATGTATTTCTCAAGGGATGACCCCAAAATGTTTTCTTTGGAACTATTTTCTCTGAAAAAAAGATACCCAGATTTAAAGAGCAAGGGACTTTGTTGGTGAATCCAGGGCCACAGTAAGAGCCTAAAATCCTAGTGGATTGTCAGTATAGACAGGCGGCCAACCCTTAAACCTCCAAGATCCCTAAGTGCTGGTTCTTGGTGTGTATGCCCATCAGAATCATTTGTGATATTTTCAGTAAATACTAATGCTGGGGTTCTATCCCAGACGTACTGAATCAGTCTCCATTGACGGAGCTCAGGCATTCTGTATTTGTTTTCTAGGCATGCAGGAACAAATTACCACAAACTTGGTAGCTTAAGAAGAGAAATTTATTCTCTCATAGTTCTGGAGGCCACAAGTCTAAAATCAAGATATCATTAGGGCTGGTTCCTTCTGGAGGATCTGAGGGAGCATCTGTTACATGCCTCTGTCCTAGGTTCTGGTGACTGCTTGCAATCTTTGGTGTTCTTTGCTTTCTATCTGCCTTCATTTTCACTTGGCCTTCTCCCTGTGTCTCTGTTCTATTCTCCTTTTCTGTCTCTTATAAGGACATCTGTCATTGAATTTAGAGTCTACCCTAATCCATCTTAAGGTCCTTACCCTAATTATATCAACAAAGACCATTTCTCCAACTAAAGTCACATTCACAGGTACCAACGTTTAGGACTTGAACATATCTTTGGGGGATACATTTCAACCCATTACACATATGTAGTGGGGGGGGAAATCCCCTCCACAGATGATTCTTCTCAAATTCCTGCAAAGAATCCTGCTGTTAACATATTTATCCCACTATTTCTCCAATGCTATAAAATGCCTGGACATGCAACTCTAAATAGGCTTCTTTACTGCAGAACCTCTCAGAGGCTCTAACCTGTTTGTTTGGATTAGGAATATATGAGAGAAAGAAAAGAATCACAACATTTCCTGAAAATAGTTGACCAGGGAACTTCCTTTCAGGGGATTACCTTTTAGTACCTCANCATTTCCTGAAAATAGTTGACCAGGGAACTTCCTTTCAGGGGATTACCTTTTAGTACCTCAGTGGACTCTAGTGTTCTAAGAAGCACAGGCTACAAATGATTGTGGCATTTCCACAACTATGCTCAGTGGCATGGGCTTAGTATGGTCAGACATGTGATTCTACCACAGTGTCCAAACATTTAGAGTATGAATGTCTATAATGACCATTCCCTGAGTATGAGCACATCCTTTATTAAATATCCGCAGTGGTTTCCCTAGAGAATATGCATATGTGCATGGATTTTTAGGTATTATCTAGTGTCTAATCTTGCCTTCAGCCACTTTTATAGAGGAACCTAGTAAAGTATTAGTGTGATAGAATGGAGAAAATAGGACTGGAAGAGGAAAGGTGGCCAAGGTAACACAATGTACTTTTTTCCTAAAAAATAGCCCAGAATATCTGAAAAAGAAGAAATGACTTTATCATTTCTATTCCCACATTCCATTTCCACAAAAAGGGCATCAGGGCATTATTCATCCATAAGTTCACTATGATACTTTTAAAAAGTCATTTTGGGAGTTCACAAGGGCATCTATTCATTATTCTAAAAATTAATACATCAAGGGAAATAATCAAGCAATTACCTTGGATTTTTGCACGAATTGCATTTCAGGGTAACTGAATAGCTGGTGAAAGAAAGTTGGGTTTGTTAATTTTTTTTTAATAGACAAATTCTAGCTAACAGATGAAGAAGAAATGTTAAGATTAGAAAAATCACCACTCTATAACCCCTAATGACATAATGTATTTAGATGAGATGATCAGTAAATGACAAAATATTTAGGTATACTCTCTTCTGGGTAAATCAGGCTGACAATGCCTTGAACCCAGATCTGTCTTATCACATGATATTATATGTTTCCTGATACAGGAGTTCACAGCACTACCCACGATAAATTCTTTCCATGAGAATTGAACTGAATCTATTTAAACCTCTAGGTCTAACTGCTAATTTATAGGAAATAGGGATAGAGAAGCTTTTTAAATGACTCTTTAAGAATATGTTAAGCTAAAGGAAATTATCTGGTTTCTTCAACAACAAAAAATGATGTAATAAAAACAAGAGAGAGAGAGCATCATGGATTTAAACAGACGTAAGAGACGTGTGAACCTTGTTTGTATCCTGATTCAAACAAATGAATTCAAAAGATTTTTTTGGAACTATTTTTGGAAATTTGAGCACAGATTGAGTATTAGATGATATTCAGGAATCACTATTACTTTGTTTGGTGTGATATTGGTATTATTTGAAAAAATGAGAGTCCTTAGCTTTTAGAGATACATACCTAGATAGTTATAGGTAAAAGCTTATGTTTCTTTAAAAAAAAAAAAAANCCTCAGTATAAGAAGCTAGAAAACCAGAGTAATATATACCAATTTCTTCCTGCATTGCAAACTTTTGCTTGCTGAGGTATTTATAAGAGCAGGTGCCTTATTTATTAGTTGTTAGCTATTGGCAGGACTAGAGAGAGATGCCTGGCTCCTCTGGGAGAAACCAAAAGACTGGGAGGGAGGAAGAACATCAAAAAGATACCTAAGGAGGCTAGGCTGCTAAAAAGAGAGGAATTAGGAAAAGAAATCAAATGTTTTCAGATGAGTAGAACCTGGGGATGAAAGAAGCAGCCTTCTCAGGTAGCTCATGGAAAGAAGAGACTGAATCCAGAAGGATTAGAAGTGGATTAGAAGGATGAGAAGTCATAGAAGTCCAAGATTTCCCAAATTACCAAAAGAAAGGAAGCTCAGCCTTGTTCAGGCTACAAAATGAGAATTCCCTTCAAGGGAGATCTGTATGATTAAGTTGATCAATGCTGATTTCTCTCTCCTTTTTGAGCCAATAATTACTTCCTTGTACTTGCATAAGATTTGACTATTATCACTACCTATAACTAGTTCTTATGTATTTCTCAAGGGATGACCCCAAAATGTTTTCTTTGGAACTATTTTCTCTGAAAAAAAGATACCCAGATTTAAAGAGCAAGGGACTTTGTTGGTGAATGCAGGGCCACAGTAAGAGCCTGAAATCCTAGTGGATTGACAGTATAGACAGGCAGCCAACCCTTAAACCTCCAAGATCCCTAAGTTCTGGTTCTTGGTGTGTATGCCCATTAGAATCATTTGTGATATTTTCCGTAAACACTAATGCTGGGGTTCTATCCCAGACGTACTGAATCAGTCTCCATTGATGGAGCTCAGGCATTCTGTATTTGTTTTCTAGGCATGCAGGAACAAATTACCACAAACTTGGTAGCTTAAGAAGAGAAATTTATTCTCTCATAGTTCTCGAAGCCACAAGTCTAAAATCAAGATATCATTAGGGCTGGTTCCTTCTGGGGGATCTGAGGGAGCATCTCTTACATGCCTCTGTCCTAGGTTCTGGTGACTGCTTGCAATCTTTGGTGCTCTTTGGTTTCTGTCTGCCTTCATTTTCACTTGGCCTTCTCCCTGTGTCTCTGTTCTATTCTCCTTTTCTGTCTCTTATAAGGACATCTGTCATTGAGTTTAGAGCCTACCCTAATCCATCTTAAGGTCCTTACCCTAATTATATCTACAAAGACCATTTCTCCAACTAAAGTCACATTCACAGGTACCAACGTTTAGGACTTGAACATATCTTTGGGGGATACATTTCAACCCATTACACATATGTAGTGGGGGGGGAAATCCCCTCCACAGATGATTCTTCTCAAATTCCTGCAAAGAATCCTGCTGTTAACATATTTATCCCACTATTTCTCCAGTGCTACAAAATGCCTGGACATGCAACTCTAAATAGGCTTCTTTACTGCAGAACCTCTCAGAGGCTCTAACCTGTTTGTATGGATTAGGAATATATGAGAGAAAGAAAAGAATCACAGCATTTCCTGAAAATAGTTGACCAGGGAACTTCCTTTCAGGGGATTACCTTTTAGTACCTCAGAGAGTTCATTAAACTATGCTGTCTCTTTTTGTGCTTATTTGCAAATTTCATAATAAAAAGAATAATCCCTCATGAACAGATAAACAACCCCCATCCCCAAGTAAGTACAATTCACATTCCCAGTGGAACTCACAAAATTAGCCTTACTAGTGACCAGATTTCTATCTCAGAAAAATGGGAAAGGCCCTCATATGAACATATTAGTTTAGAGAATTATTGTGGGAAAACCGGAAAATGTTTGAGTTCTAGCTAACAAGACACCGAATGAGTTGTGCTGAAGTGTGTGGTCCTCCAGTGTTGATGCTGAAAGACGGTCTTGTTTGCAAGAGGCAAGGAAACATAAATGACTTAGCTAGAATTTACAACTATTGCTGAGTTCATACCTGAGCTCAAGGTGGGTTGAAGGTCTCATTGCTGCTGTTACCTGGCATTACGGTGTTTGCTTGCACACAAACTCTGTTGGAGTGAGCTATTTCTTAGACCTGAAATCACATAATAGCAAACACTGCTGTGTCTCAATAGAGATTCTAAGACTCTGGCCATGGAGCATTTATATTCTGCCCCCAGGATTAGCATTTCATCACTCCCGAAACAAACAAAGAACAAAAAAAGGAAATATAACCAATAGGCTTTCAATTTAACCGCAAACCAAAAAGAAAAAAGAGGAGAGAACCAGTTCGTTGCAGTTTTCTAAATGTAGATTTTTGTTTGTTTCTACCTTCTAACTACTTGCCCTTGAAGCTATAACTTTAAAGCTTGCATTTCCAGGCCCACAGAGAACACTGAAATATGGCCACCCTGTCTTGTGAGTGCTGCTCTGCCTGCTTTCTCCCCACTCACAGCTGCCCTGCTGTCCCAGGTCAGGGGCTTAGAGGCTGAGAGCATTACAGGTAGCATAGTCATTCAAGGTCACCTATGTAAGATGAAATCCAAATAATAACCAAAATGAACAGTTTTACTTCAAAGACTATTCAGTTCCCTTAGTTTTGCTGACTGATTTCTAAGCACCCTTGGCTCAGCTCTTAGATGTCTCAGAACCAAGGAGAGTAATGGGTTCATAAGTTGGCCTACTCTGAAAAGAAAAAAAAAAAAAGAACAAATGCACTCTTAAAAATAATTTCTAAAATACAACCAGGAAACATGTGCCTAGACATGGCTCACCTCTCACCAAATCTTACTTTATGGCTTCCCATGTTACCGTCTATTCCTCCTGCACCTAAGGTTCCATGGAGCAGGGCAAGTTGAAGAACATCAAAGTTTTATTAAACATTTTAGACGAGAGGCTGTGGGGAAGCAAGGGAGCAGGGCACTGGAAATGAAGAGGCTGCTGCTGCTCCTGTGCTACTCTGAAAAGAAAAAAAAAAAGAACAAATGCACTCTTAAAAATAATTCCTAAAATACAACCAGGAAACATGTGCCTAGACATGGCTCACCTCTCACCAAATCTTACTTTATGGCTTCCCATGTTACCGTCTATTCCTCCTGCACCTAAGGTTCCGTGGAGCAGGGCAAGTTGAAGAACATCAAAGTTTTATTAAACATTTTAGACCAGAGGCTGTGGGGAAGCAAGGGAGCAGGGCACTGGAAATGAAGAGGCTGCTGCTGCTCCTGTCAATGTCAGCAGGCTGAAAGGTGATCCTGTAGGTGACCAAGTGAACCCAGCAAATTTAGCCCCAGCACGTTTCACTCATTCTTCATTCTTCTCTTTGCCAGGCAGGAATCATGCCCATATGTACAGAAAATGGTGGGTTCCAGTTGATAGCTGACTGGATGAGGTTTTGACACACAAGCTAATATGGGCGAGTCCACATCACCCATAATAAAAGTAAACGCTTCCTTTTTATTCATCCAGGCAAATAAGCAAAAGACAGGTCAAAAATACATTAGCATTAAGTCAGTTGATAGCTGACTGGATGAGGTTTTGACACACAAGCTAATATGGGCGAGTCCACATCACCCATAATAAAAGTAAACACTTCCTTTTTATTCATCCAGGCAAATAAGCAAAAGACAGGTCAAAAATACATTAGCATTAAGTCCCATGAGGACAGAAGTTTCGGCTTTGTTGGTTGCTGTGTACTTGGCACCTAGAACAGTGCCTGGCCCATAGAGGACATGAATAAAAGAGAAATGAATGATTTTGCAGAATAGACATTCTCTGTGCTTGAGCAAAAGATGATCCTATAGGCTCAGAGTCTAGATAAAAACTATTGCCTCGATGTTAATCTTGCAAACTGACTTGAGGTGCTGGTGATGTCCTGCAGCGAGGCAAGCCAAGTGAGGGCATTGCTGAGACCCCACAGGCATGCAAGCCCCGTTACCTTGCCCACCCTAGGCCTTCACATTAGGAGTCACTATGCTCCCAGACTGTGAATCAGGCCTTACATCGTTTCTCCTATTGGGGTTTGGGGTTTTGAGGTTTTATTTTCTGTTTTGGCTGCTTGGTATCTGAAATTATTGTTCAGAGAAGCATATTAAGTTGATGACTACTATTACCACACATTTCTGTTACTAACAGAGGAAGTAAATGAATCATTTAAAATGAAACAATTCCATCCACTTTAGTACACTATAAACATAGCCTTAGCTTTGACTATAATTATAGTATGTGGGTGATGTTGCTGAGAAAATGGTATAATTATAACATTATGGTTGAGAACCGTCTAAGTAGAAAACACTGAGCTGCAGTGTGCAAAGTTTAAGATAGGATTCTCAATCCTTTTCAATATGAACAAGACTGATTAGACATTTGCAACCAAGAGCTTTATAGTATCATATTGATAATATAATAAAATCAAGGGCCAAAGTTAAAATGTACAAAAAATCTGATTCCTTTATTTAATTTTCATATGCTCCTTGGAGTCTTTTATAAAAGTCTGATGCAGAGTAGAGAAGCTCACCAGCTTGGAGAAAGATATAGTGAAATCACAAGGAGAAACTAGCTTAGAAAAATCAGTACTCTAGCTCGCTTTTCCCCTCTTCCCTCCTGGTAAAAAGACCTTATTCAGGTATATCAAATGCCTATTTTAAAGTTTTATTTCTCCGAATATGGCTGTCTTTCCTCTTTAACAGACTTGTTCAGTGGTTCTAGATTTTATGCCAGCATAAATTAAAGAAGACAGTGTTCTATATCTTGATTGGGGTGTTGGTGACACTGTGTATTTGTCAAGTTACTGAAATATAAACTTAAATTTGTGCTTTCCACTGTGTGTAAAGTTTATCTCAATTAACTTTTTAAAAAAAAATTTAAAGACCAGAGATTTCCAACAAGAAATGTAAAGAAGTAAAAAAAAAAAAAAGAAAAGTCAGAAAACCTGGCCTAGACTACATGCTCTACCACTTAAGTCATTTACCTCTTGAAGTCTGTTTTCATTATTTTCAAAATGAGAATATTTATATTTATCCTCTCACCTTCACATGGATCAGGCTGACACAGATGCACAATTTCTTTATAAGTGTTCCGGGAGCCTGTAAGTCATAGAGGTCTGAGGTTCACTCCCAAAGGAGAGGAAATCATGGGTTGCTCGAAACAGTTAAACAGGGTGGCAGAGAATGTCATGTACCCAGGCTTTTGGGTTATTTTCTAGGGTGAAGGGACATGGCCAGCAGTGCAAGGAGTATGTGTGTGTGTGTGTGTGTGTCAGTGTTTTTATGTGTGTGTTCTGGAGGATGAAAAGGAAAATAATGTGTCTTCCTGACTTCATCTCCATTCCTGGATTTGTCAAAAACCTATTCCTCTCTTTACTCCAGGACTTGAAACAAAGATTTCTCATCCTCCTTTGTTAAGATCAGAAATCTGGGATTTTGCTTATCCTTGGCTTACCCTACTCCCTTGTTCTGTTCAAAAAGTATAATAACAATAATAATAATTAGTGGTAGTATTAAGAAGATGAAGAGAAGGAGCAGAAACAGAAAAAATAAAAAGGTTTCTATATGGC
Source organism: Galeopterus variegatus (assembly GCF_000696425.1). Classification (NCBI taxonomy): domain Eukaryota; kingdom Metazoa; phylum Chordata; class Mammalia; order Dermoptera; family Cynocephalidae; genus Galeopterus; species Galeopterus variegatus. Next base: position 201,989 of record NW_007726374.1, on the reverse strand, counting down.
AACTGCCTACAGATTTGGGTTTTTCTGACTTTGCTCATTTTGTAGTATCTTCAACAAACTATGACAATCTACAATACCATTAGCCCTTAAGATCCTGTCTCTTAAACCTGACCAATATTTCTTGTGTGTTTGTTGAACAGTAATGATAATCCTTTCTGTCAGAGAGGTTCAAAAACACAACTGATTTTCTGAACATTTCTCTCAAATGAAAGGAGTATCTAAAAATAAAACTCAAAGGAGGAGCCGTTTCAGAAGCCTATCCAGTGCTCAGACTCTGCCTCAGACAGACTTGGCCTTGATTCTGAGCTGAGGGATTTTGGACAAGTCACTTAACCTCTGAGCCTTTAGCTGCTCGTCTGTAAACAAGTATAAATACTACCTGCTTTATAACCTTGTATGAAAATTTCCACCGAGCATGATTTTAGTTTCCTTTCTTTTTCTGTTTAGCTCTGAAAATATCTGGTGTAGTAAGTCATTAACATTTCATCAACTCAAGGGAAAAGTATATAAATATACCAAACCCCAAATCTGAGATCCTTCAGAATATTTTTTAAAAGGAGTACTATTTGGAATTTTATAAATGGAATACAGGGTGTTTGTAAAAGAATAACAATGATTAATTTAAAATAAGCAAACAAAGTACCTTAATGAATCTAGGAAAAAATAAACTAGGAATAAATATTCAGCAAGAGAGGAAATTACCAAAGTAATAAGGTACAAAGCACTTTATATTTGCAAAGTACTATTGAAGCCATAAAGTTCCATTTAAGAGGAGGCAAAGCCAAAAAGGCTGGTTCCCTTAGAACTCTTGGCAAAAGACATCTGGAAAATTGTCATCTATTCCCTGGGCCTTATTTCCCACTCTGGATAAGTAGCATTGTTGTACACAAGAGAACAGCCAGAATAACTAAAAAGGAGATGAAATGATCTGTCAGAACTAGTTACAAATAATTTAATCTTAAAAGCATGCTCCTGGGCATAGCGTAGAGTGATTTCTATAAACATTTTGAAAATAAAGTAGCCCTAAACAAAGATTTGGTTTGACTGCTACAAAACAATGTGACATTGAGAAAACTGAAAATATTCTGAAAATTCTGTTTACTTTGGTGGTAAGCCAGCCATCCAGGGGAGAAACCAAACTCCCTTCCTATAAGAAATGTAGATTTCAATTGGAAGAAAAAGTTAGAAGTAGTCTAATTTTTTCTTCCAATTTTTCACAACCTACTAGTGAATTGGGAGTATTTATTGAGCACCTATTACAAGCATAAAATTATCTTAAATGACCCAGAGAGTGGATGGAAAGGGGGGTTGGAAAGAAAGAAGACATGGCCCCTGGATCTGAAATGCTTAGAATCTATGGAGGATGTAATGTTATTCAAAGTTGTATAAGAGGACACACAAACTTACTGAATAATATTACTGAAAGCAGCAGTGACAGTGAAATGCTTGCATTGTATTCACTACCCCAGTTGTCTGAAATTGCCTGGGGGATTTGCAAGCAAGAACAGGAAAATGCCAGTACCAGCCAGTTCCAGATAATGAATTTATTTGCTCCAAAAACTTTCACTGTATTATTAAATTAGATTGGTTGGGATTAAAAGGTAATAAGACTTATTTTCTTATGTGGCTCATGAATTAATTTAATTCTAAAGATAATTCCCAAAGGAGAGTTTTAAAAATCCTTTGAGCAATAATGACATCATTGGAATTTATTTAAAACTTCCCAAGCTAATCACTTTTATGGATAATGTATTTAAATATATGAGTATTGGCATAATGATTAAAATTATAAGTTTTATCACTTTGTAATCAACCAAGTACTGCTGATAGTTGAAATCAAACCTGTGAGATTAGTAAATGCAAGGGCAGTATATAGTATATGTGAATCTTACTCTCTGAAGCACAGGATTGCTGTAATTGTTGTTGCCCTTTTGGGACCCTGAACCATGTTCCCCTAATACACGTGTAACACAGCATCTATCTGGAGCACTTTTCCAAACATTGTAAATTCATGAGTGCAAGTAGCCACTGTCAGCTTATAGCTATAAACTCCAAGGTGATTTTAAAGTCTGAAGGGTTATAAGTCTTCATTAGGATAAGCTGGACTTACCGTCTAAATCAGATCTCTGGGGACTCTGCTGGGAAGAAGGTGAAGCTGTTGAATAGGGTAAAGAGATGATGGTAATTATGGTAACAAATCAGGGGTTTGCCTGCTGTCTACATCCTAGTAAAAAGAGTCCTGCTTGGATATTAAGGACCCCTAGGATGATTCTGAGAGACTTTCAGGAATGTTGACAAGGCTTGAGCTGCCTTTGATTGACTGCTAAAGAAGCCACACTGCACATGTGTTCTCCTAAGGTGTGCCTGGTTCTCATCTGAGAGGCTAGGGCTCTACTTATTTTGTAATTGTTTGGTCCTAAGTTACCTTCAAACTGCACCCAACCACATCTCTAATTATTGCATTGCCTTCCCAGAATCTTGTAAATCCCAAGGGGGTTAGGGAACTTGTGATTTCCCAAGGCTGGGCTAGATTGTAAGTGAATGCCCTGTTCAGTGCTGAGAAGGAAACAGAAACTTCAGTGCATAGCAGGCTGCTGTCAGTGGGGTTGCAAGGAGCAGGCCAGGGTCCCCACATAAGTGGACACACATGGGCCAAGAGACGGGCTTCTCTCATGGCCAGACCATACTGCATGCTGGACATACTTCTTAGAGTGACAATGAGAAATGAGAGAGGACATACTTCTTAGAGTGACACACGCAAGTGTTTTCACTCTCTCCTCTCTCTGCTTCTCCATTTCCATTTATTCCCCCTATTGCATCTATGCAGTAACTTTGTTTCTTCAACAGTTTTTCTCCAGGCTGATATTATCAATCCAGAAGATGGAGGGCAGTTTTTATTAAAAGGGAAAGTTGATTTCATTTGGTGAGACTTCTGCTATCATCTCAACTTCACCGTTGTGTCCCATTGTGATTATTCTTTTAAATGTGGTACTAAACCTGATAGTATATTCATCTCACTCTTTACTTAAACTCTTGGTTTAAAAAAAAAATTAGCTAGGGCCAGCCCGGTGGTGCACTGGAGAGTGCGCCGCTTGAGAGTGTGGCGGCGCTCCCGCCGAGGGTTCGGATCCCATGTGGAGACCGGTTCCCGCTCACTGGCTGAGCCCGGTGCGGGCGCGACACCAAGCGTTGCGATCCCATTACCGGTCAGTAAAAAAGACAAAAAAAAAAAATTAGCTAAAAAAGTAAAAAAGAAAAAGACACTATTGTAAAGTCTATACATGAAATAGATCTTAAAATATTTGGGGGCATGATTCAATTGTGTCTATTTTTATTTAGGATCATACAAAAAGGGAAACATGGAGGTGCTACTTTATTGCAAAGCTATGCTGCTGCACAGCTCTCAAATTCCACATCATAAACCAAGATTTGTGGGACCAGAGGGAAGTTCAAAATTAGAACCTGATAAATTCGCTGTTGTGAGAATTAAATAAAGTACTGCACACATCCCACCTCTTATACCAAATAGATGACATGAAAGTACTAGATTTTGTATAACAGGTAGTTGTGACAACTGTAGAGAATTCTGAATTTTCATGCTTTCATATCCTGAAGTTGAGTGGGCCCTGAAAAATAAAACCGATAAAACTGCTGCAGTGTGAATTTTCAAAATTACAGTCTATGTGTGGTGGGGTTGACGCTCTCTGGTGGTATGGCTGGAAGTCAGATGGAGTCTCTGGTCTAAAGGATGCCTAATCTTAAAAACCAGGTTTTTATTTCTTCTCTTTTTCATACCCCATGATTTGACCTAAAGTGGATTTTAGTGCTGTTCACATAAAAAAGAGGCCAAAATGGGTTACCATGTTAAGAAGAAACTGAGATGTTTTAGTTCATAAAATACCAGCAAAGTTATTACTTGATGAAGAATTGTAAGGAAGTTTTGTAATCATTGAAAGGAGGAAGAAAATACAGATTGTTTTCAGTTCCAGGGTTCAGACATTCATCAGCAGACTTACTACCTGAAAATATTTTATCATAACAGTATTTACATAGTGTGTACCATGTACTATTCTAAGCACTGCATATTTTAAATCGTTAATAATCCTTATAACAAACCTATGAGGTAGGTACTGTTATCCCTGTTTAACAGATGAAGAGACTGAGGAACAGGGAAGAGAAGTGAATTGTTCAAAGCATACACAGCTAAGCGTGGAGCTGAGGTTCCAACTCAGGCATCCTGACTCAAGCACCCTTCCTCTGTGCTACTGTGCTACAGTGACGCTACATCTTTTTGATGCAGAAATCCTCTAGAACAATGGGAAGCAGTGTTGTAAAGAGATTGAAAGTGTGGACTTCCTGGGCATGGTGCTTCCCATGTCTGGGCCAAAGTTTTCTCATCTTTACCATGGCAATAATATCAGCCCCCATCTCATACTACTGTTAAGAGGATTAAACAGGTTAATATACCAAAGGGTGTCAGAACAGGGCTGACAGATGACAGTGCCCAATAAACATTAGATCTTGTTATTATAATAAATATGTCAAAATCAACCTTGGTATATGGATTATGGTAGCCAAATTTCCTAGGTGAGATATCATAAACATTTATTAAGCAGGAACTTTTTAGAGTTTATCTCACAATAATTCAGTAAGGTTACTCTTCCATCCATTCAGATTTCACCAGATTTGAGGAAACTCAGACTGTAGAAGAAGATATTAGTTTTCTAAAATCAATGAGCAAGGAATCAAACTCAGCTCCTTCTACATCCCTGTCTTCTTGTAAACACCAAGTTTTTTCAGCCGGTCCCCATTCATTGATCAAAAACCATCAGTACATGGGCCGGCCCGGTGGCGCACTGCTACAGTGCGCCGCTTGGGAGTGCGGTGGCGCTCCCGCCGAGGGTTCGGATCCCACATACAGACCGGTTCCCGCTCACTGGCTGAGCGAGGTGTGGGGGCAACACCGAGGGTTGCGATCCCGTTGCCGGTCCCGGTCCGGTACGGTCGCGACACTGAGGGTTGCGATCCATTGCCGGTCAGTAAAAAAAGACAAAAAGGGAAAACACGACTAATGTGGAGGATAGAAAAGGTGAGACTAAAGGACTGGACAACAAAGGTAACGTGGCCAGTGCTGACCCTGCCGAAGTTCTCGCATTCCAAGAAAAAGGCAGACCCTGCACCAACCAGCCACCAAAAAACAAAAAAACAAAAAAGAAGAAGGTAGAAATACACATTAATTTCAGACTTTGTGAAGTACATGTGGTAAAATTTTAGGGGGGGGGCCAGCCCGGTGGCGCACTGCTACAGTGTGCCGCTTGGGAGCGTAGAGGCGCTCCCGCCGAGGGTTCGGATCCCACATACAGACCGGTTCCCGCTCACTGGCTGAGCGAGGGGTGGGGGCAACACCGAGGGTTGCGATCCCGTTGCCGGTCCCGGTCCGGTACGGGCGCGACACTGAGGGTTGCGATCCGTTGCCGGACACGAAAAAAGACAAAAAGGAAAAAAAAAAACCATCAGTACAAATCAGAAGAGAAGAAGTAATATTAAGTTTGTGAAATGCCACCATGGGCATGGTAACAAATGTAATGCAGCTGTATTGTCACCGTGAATAACAACCATACTTAACCTCTGTGCTGAGACCTGCCTAAGCCCATAAATAAAGTTACATTCATGATTACATCATGGCGAAAAATCTTGGTTGATACAGAAAGTGGCATCTGTGGCTCCTAACTGAGAGGTATTGCTTCTTGAATCAGTGCTCTACCCTTGCTCCCGGGGGATAGTGAGCCATCTCTGTCCATGGAAGATGTGACGTTCAACAACTGACCCTACCATCTTGTTGCTGTTGATGATCCTATAAAATTTGTTCTAAGACAGGAACTCTGTGTTCTAGTCCAAATCAAGTGACTATTTCCTGTTTGTTGACCTACAACTTCAAGGGTACTAAATCATCAGTTTCGAAAGATTCCTTTACTCCATTCTGTTGTAGGAATTGGGTTAAATGGTTGAAGGGAATGCTTACATATTTTCTTTTTGCCAGATACACTAGCCTCTCCCTCTTTTTTCTGTCTGAAAGAGTGTCTTTCTGCTCTATCTGGATTCTTCCTTTCTACATAGTTGCATTTTATCTAATGGGCAGATGCCTCTTCTTTAACATTTCTTGTACCTTTGTGCTACCAACAGAGCAATCCTTTAAGAATAAAGGCACTTAGAGAACTAACTGTAAGACGGTAAAGAGCCCAGGTCTATACCTTGGATCTGTATACCTAAATGTGTACCTGATAAGTTAAACCTGAGGAAGGTGTGGAAGCAGAGTAGAATGAAATGGAAAGTACTTGAACAATAAGAATTTGGAAATCTATGCTCTGTAATGACACTGGCAGTCTCTAAACCTCCTGCCTCATTTTGCTTATTCCTATGTAAAGAGATTATGGTCAGTCATAAGTCACTAAAATTTGGCTCCTATATCCTACTAGTAAGATAATATTTGAACACACACTCACAGATGCATGTTTACATTCTTATAAATTATATACATGCATGATGTTCTAATATATTTTTCAATATAAAATGTAGATTTTTTAAAGTCTTGATAAAGGTGAATGAAGCAATATTTTAAAATATTTTAATGTTTAATAGAACTAAATACTTTCTGTTCTATATTTGAACAAGTTTACTTTTGGAAGGGGGGATCCTCATTTAACAGTTTATGAAATAGCAGTTTGAAGGTTGGGTCCATGTTTCATTTGGTTCAATACTTGGTTATAATGGCTGTCTCTGCCTCTTATCTGAAAAGGGCACAATATACACCAAGTTAGAGATTCATCCTTAATAACAGTAGGAGTAGATCTTTATTTCAAATAGTGTTTGGGATAATTTTACATTTTAGAGGTCAACTTATTAGATTAGGTTGGCGCTGTGATGACAGCTTATTCTTTCTTTTTTTCTTTTTCTTCTTTTTTTTTTTTTAAAGATGACTGGTAAGGGAATCTTAACCCTTGACTAGGTGTTGTCAGCACCACGCTCTCCCAAGTGAGCTAACCAGCCATCCCTGTATAGGGATCCGAACCCATGGCCTTGGTGTTAGCACCGCACTCTCCCAAGTGAGCCATAGGCCGGCCCCTATGACAGCTTATTCTAGGGGTAAGAGAAGTTTCAGTTAAGTCACTTTCTTACTGTTGCCTTGGACTTGCATTATTAATTTTACCTTCAATATGAGATTTCTTTACATGAATCTTTTTAAGCCATGTGTTTGTTATATGATGATTAATTAAACCAATATAATATCAGTAGCATCTGTTTATCCATTAAATCAACCCTGTGGAATCTGTAAAAAAATAGTCTAACATTACATGAAGAAATAAGATACTACCAATAACTCCTCTAAATTGTAACCCTCCCACTCTTCCTGCAGAATTCCTCTCATAGCAAATGTGACATGTGACTCAGACACACAAGCTCAGCAAAGGCTATATATGTGACACTGCATGTTCAATATTAGGACATCTTCATTTCTTCCCTATTTTAGATAAACACATATGAATAAAAGTGTTAGTATATTCTTCTCATTCCCCAGTGGATCATCTTAGTCCATTTTGAAGATAATAAAGTAGATAATCTTTGGGTCATATGAGTGATTATGTACCCTCTAATTTTACCTAATTTCAAATACTTCTGTTGCCAATACTCGTAGCCAACTTTTGCTAATGTTCTTTTCTGTCCTGTGAATCCTGTCATATCCTGCAACATCCCCCCCCAAACCTGTCTTTTCACTCCAGCCCATCTCCTTTCCTCTGATTATTATTCCACGTCTGATGGCCAGGGAAAAAAATTTGGAAATACATACCATATTGCCCTACGTGCCCAGGGGTCAGCAGTTATACAGTTCAAAGTTGCAACAGTTGACTACAAACACTTTTTAGCATCCTACTGTGTGTAAGAAGGAACCTCGATAAAACACACACACACATACAAGAAGAACAACTTCTTCAAGAATGTTTGAGAGAATGTAAGAGCTTAATGATCATGGAAACTTTTATTTATTCAGGCAAATTTAAACCCAATCTCTGTGGGTCATCAGGGCTCAGGATCAACCTTGATTTGCTCCCTATAAACATGACACTTGGGAATTGGGTAAGGACTTAGCACTTGGTGGATATTAAATAAATATATAATAGTAATAATCAAGAGGTCGTCTCAGTTTAGTGACCATGATTTTCACTTCATGTAGGCAATGAAAGAGCCTGGTTTCTTACCAGCCATGTGACTTTGGACAATTCATTTCTTTTGGGGGAAGCATCATTTTCTTCATATGAAAAATGAAATGGTGGATCGAGATGACTGTCAAGGTCTTTTCCAGCTCTTAGAGTCTCTGCCAAAGTCAGGTTTTCTGAGTCTTCTTTTATGCCTGAAATGAATGTTGCTTCTTGAGCTCTTCTCTGTGGCTCTCTATCCTTTGGTTATTGTTAGAAGTGAGCAGAAATTCTGACTTGGAAGACAGAGAAGCAAATGTGGACCATGATTTTATTCCCTTTAGACTTGAGAGTCGTCCAGTGGAATGTTGTTCACCAGTAGATAAGTGATAGATATTTGCCAACATGCATCTAACCTCTTCTCTTCGTTCTCAATTGAAATTTATTAATATAATACCTATTATAAGTAATAAACTTCCTAAACTGCACCCCCATTTTTTGTCTCTCTGTTTCCTACCACAAGTTCTCTATGAAGTGTTCTAAGCCTATTGTAATTTACATTGGTCTTTCCCTTTCTTTATACAATTCTATATAGCTACCTAAAATGTTTTATTTTCAAATCATTTCATATGCGTAAATCTTATTTCCCCAACCATCCTGAAAATTTCTTAGAAACAGGGTCTGTCTAGTTTCTCATTTCCACAAGGTGATCGGGCAGTTTTGTTTAGGAAATACTTATGACTCTGATAATAAAGATGCTTTTCCTATTTACTTCAAAGTTGAAGTACAGGACCTTCTGAAATCAAGTACAGGACAGTTAATCTCTAGGCTCTAAGCTCTACAAGCTATGTAACAGCTCATAGAAGCCATTACATCTCTGAGCCTAATGCCAAAAAAGAAACCCTACCATAAAGAGAAAACCCGCATAAAACTGAAAGAGGCAGTGCAGCATATGGGGGGAAAAGCTTTGAAGTGAGAAAGATCTGGCTTCACATTCCAGTTTTGCTACTTATTAGCTTTGTGTTTTGGTTAAAAAAATAGATTTTCTGAAGTTAAGTTTCCTTATCTGTAAAATGAGGATTATGATGCTATCAAACATTTCACATAGAAGAGTCGTGAGGATGAAATGAGTATGCACTTGGCAGGAACTTAGCACACAGTAGGAGTTTGATCAGTGAGAGTTAAACAAACATTCATGCATTGCTTAAGTAAAATGCGTTTGCTTATATACAGTAAAAGTTATTTGATTTAAATGTAATTATACAGTTTAAATGTAATCAGAGTGTCTGAGATATTGTAAAGTGGGTGATACATTCCCACACAGCAGTGGTTCTCATCAGTGGTAATCTTTTCCCTCGGGGGACATTTGGCAATATCAAGAGGTATTTTGGCTGTCACACTGGGGGAGAGGGTAGTGTTACCGGCATCTAGTAGGTAGAGGTTAGGAATGCTGATAAACGTCTTACATTGCACAAGACAGAACTCCACAACAAAGAATTATCTAGTCCAAAATAACAATAGTGCAGAGATTGAGAAACTCTATCATAGAACCCTAGGAATCCATTACTTCTGAACTAAATTTGTTTTACATTTAAAACTGACTGGATGCATGGATAAGAAAGCAGTTTGCATTTTGGTGGCTTATGAAGGGATTTGCCTAGTCTGGGTGGGGCTTCAGATTCTCATTATGAGGCTTTAAGCTAAGGCATTGCAATGTACAAGGCCCTATTATGTTTAAAAATTTGCTTGGAGGTCAGTAGGTGAAGGCATCGGGATCTCCTAATCCACTAGAAGTGGTGAGCTTGTTCTCTGTAATAATGGTGATGGTTCTTTCTTGAAGACTAATCATGTGCCAAGTACTCTATATAAATAATTGGGTTTATTTTGCAGCAATTGTATAAGACAGGTATTTTGCTCTTGTTTTACACATGGGAAAACTGGGGCTTAGGGGATTCACATAATGCATGCTGCTAGCAAGCTGCACAGCTAGGACTCAACCCTAAATCCAGCTGGCTTGAAAGCCTGTGCTTTTTCTACTACTTCATACTACCCCTACCTAGCAAGGCTCTAGATTGGAAAGGCAGATGGATGCATTTTAAAGGAAATAAGGTAGGAAAGTTTTAGAATATTAGGGACTGTGTTCAGCAAGGTTAAGTCTCCTGCTGAGGGGCCCTTGAATGTTCATAAACTAGATAAAAACTCTGAGCTCTCTCAGGGGGGTGAACCAGCGAGCATAGATTCATCAAAATGGGTATTAGCATTATACTGTGATATACAATTAGCCAATTTAGCAACTTTTTTTAGGTCTTCCATTTTTAAGCCTCACACACTACCTTTTATGAATTCTTCCTTTTTAAATGTATGTTTTTTTCTACCATGTAGACCATCACTGTCAAATAGAAATGTAATGTAAGCTACATATGCAATTTTAATTTTTCTAATAGCCACATTAGAAAAGTAAAAGAAACAGGTGAAATTAATTTTAACAACATGTCTTATTTAGACCAATTTATCCAAAATATTACCATTTCATCATGTAATGACTCTAATAACAGCATTATTAATGAGTTTTTTTAAATAATCTTCAAATCTGATGCATATTTTAACTTTACAGCACATCTCAGTGCTGTAATGGATTGCTAAAGCAATGGGATGCCAAATTTCAACAGTTAAAGTGAAATGTAGCCTTACCAAAACAACGAAGTTGTATTTAAGGAAAAATTAAAAATTTAATTCCCCAGTCACACTAGCAGCATTTCAGTTGCTCAATAGCCACATGAGGCTAGTGGCTACTGTACTGTACAGCACAGATCTAAATTCTTGTTACCCAGAATATGCTCCCCAGAGCAGCAGCAGCAGCAGTATCTGTGAACTTGTCAAAAGTAAAAAATTTCAGGCCTCACCTACTGACTAAGCATTTTAACAAGATTACCCAGGTGATGTCTGTACACATTAAAGTTTGAGAAGCATCTCTCTAAACTACAGATCTTGCCAACAAAGAGCTCCAGAAAGAGCACATGATTGAATAACTGTGAGGACTAAGGAAACTGGCTGCAGGAGAGTGTTGCCAGGGTTGGTATTAATAATATGCTTTGTTGAAAAGTTGTAAGTTTCCTATAAAAGCAACCATGGCTGTTTTATTGTTTGGACTGACACAGGGCCATACTGGAGACAGAAGATGGCTCTCCTCCCAGGATCTACGTCAAAGAGTCTAACACTAACTTCCATGACTACCACAATTAAGGCAGCTGCACTCCCACCACCATATATATTTGAAACTGCCGCTTGTGAACCCCTGAAACACAGCTGGAAGCATATGTTTCTGCTCCAGACCTTCCTGAGAGACCCCGGGAAGATCACCCGGAGGAGGGGCTCGTGCTGTCTGCCACAGCGCCCTCCCCTGAGAGCTAACACAGACACACTGGACATCCTCTTAAATGGGGGTTGGTACAGTTCCCCCTGGGGATTCGATGCATTTCACCTTGCTAATCCTTACTTGGTTTGTTTTACACAGGATTCAGTATTTGAGGGGCCTTTTAATATATTTGCTTAAGGAATTTAAGCTCATTGTTCTAATTCAGTGGTCCTCAACCCTGGTTGCACATTAGAATCACCTAGGACATTTTGAAAAATACCAATGCCCAGGCATCACCCCACTTTGATTAAATTAGACCTCTGGAAGGTATTTTGTTTAATCATCCCCAGGTGATTATAATGTACAGCCAGAGCTGAGAACCACTGGTCCAGCTAGAAAGAGCCCTCAGCTGGAAGTCAGATGCCCAAGTCAATATTTAATCTTTAGTGTACATACAGATAGGCTGGGATCTTATTAGGATGCAGATTTTCATCCAGTAGGTGTGGGTGTAAATGAACCTGACTTTTTTTTTTTTTTTTTTCCTTTTTGTCTTTTTTCGTGGCCGGTAATGGGATCGCAACCCTCAGTGTCGCGCCCGCACGGCACTCAACCAGTGAGCGGACTGGTCTCTATATGGGATCCGAACCCTCGGCGGGAGCGCCGCCACACTCCCCAAGTGCCGCACTCTACCAAGTGCGGCACCGGGCCGGCCCTAAACCTGACTTTGTGTGCACGTGTCCCTGGTGGTGGTTGGTTGGTGATCATCATCAGCATGTTTCCATCTCAGACAACCTGGGATGAGTTGATCACCCTGTCCTTACTCTTCTTTGAAACCTTCCTCTATCCCTCTGACACACTGACTCTCAGCTTTTAGTAATCGCTACTCTCTCTGATTTCCTAAAGCAATTATTATCTTTCTTTTTTTCTTGGCTGCTGGCTGGTTCAGGGATCTGAACCTATGACCTTGGTGTTCCAAGGCTGAGCTATAACCAACTGAGCTAACTGGCCAACCCAGCAATTATTATCTTTAACGGCCTTTTATGTTAGCTACTTCTGAATATGCACATGGCATTATTTCCTTCACTAGATTACAGCTCTTAAAAGGCAAAATCCATATATTATTCTATTTTTATAATTGTCACTTCATGTAAAGAGTGCTTTACACATAGCAAGTGCTGCATAAATGCTTGTTGATTAATTGAAACATGAAATGTCTAATGTGAACATCTCAAAAAAAATCCAAAGGGGCCAGCCCGGTGGCGCACTGGAGAGTTTGCCGCTTGGGAGCGTGGCGGCGCTCCCGCCGAGGGTTTGGATCCCATGTGGAGACCGGTTCCCGCTCACTGGCTGAGCGTGGTGCGGGCGCGACACCGAGGGTTGCGATCCCGTTACCGGTCAGTTAAAAAAGACAAAAAGGAAAAAAAAAAATCCAAAGAACTTAAAAAAGCAAGATGTTTGTTGAATAGAAAAAGAAAGTTTAGAAAGGCAAGAAGATCATAGGGGAGATTGGAGCTTTAGATTTTTATAGTAGTTTATTTCACTCTGGGTATATATTTAAATTTTGGAGAACTATTTTCATAATGTAGTAGTTTTAATTATTTGTTTGGAACAGGGCACAATTGGCATTTTGGACAAGATCATTCTTTGTTTGGACAACTGTCCTGTGCATTGTAAGATATTCTGGAGAAACCCTGGCCTCTACCCACTAGATGCCAGTATCACCCCCTCCCCAAGTCTTGACAAACAAAAGTGTCTCTACTTATTGCTAAATGTCTCCTGGGAAGGAAACTCACCCCTGGCTGAGAATTCTTAGTTTAGAAAAATGAAGTGTGACACAGCTGCCTTACTGCATCAGTATATACCTTTTTAAAAAGTTAAAAAATTAGGATTAAAAACATGTACTTGCCATATGACAAGCTGTGTTCTGAGAAATATGTATATCTATAAGCATTAATAGAAAAATGTTCTCTTTTTCTGCATTTTGGAGGTCATGTTCATGTAAACCATATTTATTTTTGTGTGTATTTGTCATGTTAGTTATTCTTTTTATAAAAGTCCAGATATAATATGTACATGAAACATTTTCTAAATCCAGGTATAGGCTTAGGAATTTAAATATGTAGTGGTAATAATTTCACAAAGCAAAAAAAATGTACACAGAGAAAAAATTATTACAAAATGACGACTGAGCTGATTCTATTTCTCAGGGAACTGGCCAAGCCTCTTTATATGAAATATTCTGTCTGGTGTGCCATGATCCTTGGACTGAATATACTGTTTCAGCAAGTGATAGTGTTAAGCTGAAGCCTGCACATCAACAGATGTTCAATAGTTGTTTGTGAATAAATGAATGAATGAATGTTGAGTGTGGCTGTAAATCCTAAAACTAAAAAAGCTTTAGTATATTCATTACAAAAGACCCTGTTTTGTTGTATTTGAAATACTCAAACTTTAGAAGTGAAATTACATAAAGGAGTATATGATCATCAATCAGAATTAAATAGCCTCAACAAAATTATAAGATGGGGAAAAGAAAGTCTCATTTGTCAGTTGTTTTCTTCTGGCAATAAAAGGCACCCCTTAGACTTCATAAGGTTCAGATTTTTCAGGGACAGAGATTTGATGTTGGCAAAGGATTACCATACTTTCAGGCTTGGATTGGAATGTCCCCACATTTAGTTTTTCCTACCATTCCTGGCTAAGGACTTGACATGTGAGAACCAGACAAGAGGCTCCAGTGGTAGCAAGCAGGATGCCTTCTGAGCTCAGAAGGGAAAAGATGATAAAAGTCAGTGGTTCTCAAATTAACCATTAAATGCTACACATTAAAATCACGAGGGAGCTTTGAATAATTGAATGCCAAACTAACAACAGACTGTCTGAAAAATAAATTAGGAGAATAATCCCATTTATAAAAGCCCCCCAAAATTAAAATAAAATACTGAGGAGTAAATTTAACCAAGGATATGGAGGATCTGTATACCAAAAACTATAAAACACTAATGAAAGAAATTGACAAAGACACAAATAATGAAAAGATATCCCATGTTCATGGATTGGAAGAATTAATATTGTTAAAATGTCCATACTACCCAAAGTGATCTACAGATTAGATGCAATCCCTATCAAAATTCCAACGTCATTCTCCACAGAAATAGAAGAAACAATGCTAAAGTTCGTATGGAGCCACAAAAGACCCCAAATAGCCAAAGCAATCTTGACCCAAAAGAACAAAGCCAGAGGCATCACACTACTAGATTTCAAAATATATTACAAAAGTATACTAATCAAAACAGCATGCTACTGGCATAAAAATAGACACATCAACCAATGGGATAGGATAGAGAGCCTAGAAGTAAACCCATCTATCTATGATCAATTGATTTTCAACAAAGATGCCAAGAACAGACAATGGGAAAGGACAGCTCTTTAATAAATAATGTTGGAAAAAGTAGGTGTCCTCATACAGAAGAATGAAAATTGACCCTTATTTCATCCCTTATAAAAGAATCAACAAAATGGATTAAAGGCTTAAACACAAGACCTAAAATTATAAAACTACTAGAAGAAAACAGGGGAGAAGCTCAATGACATTGATCTGGGCAGAGATTTCTTGGATAGGACCCCCAAAACACAGGCAGCAAAAGCAAAAATAGGCCAATGAGATTGCATTAAATTAAAAAGCTTCTGCACAGCAAAGAAAATAATTAATAGAGTGAAGGGACAGCCCACAGTTTGGGAGAAAATATTTTGCAAATTATACATCAGATAAGGGATTAATAGCCAAAATATATGAGAGGGCACTTCAAAATTTCATGGAAAGATTCATATTGTCTTTTAATTCTATTTTTCCACAAACTTTCTGAAGTGCCCTTGTACAAGGAACTCAAACTACTCAATAACAAAAAACCAAATAACCCTATTTAAAAATGGGCAAAGGACTTGAATAGACATTACTCAAAAGAAGACTTACAAATGGCCAACAAATATATGCAAAAATGCTCAACATCTCTAAGCATCAGAAAAATGCAAATTAAAACCACAATGAGATATCACCTCATGTCTGTTAGATTGACTATTATCAAAAAATGAGAGACAGCTGGCTTATTAGCTCGGGCGGTTAAAGCATGGTGCTGATGACACCAAAGTCCAGGTTTGATCCCTGTACTGGCCAGCCACACACACACCAAAAAAAAAAAAAGAAAGAAAAAAATAAAAATTAATAAGTGTTGGCAAGGATGTGGAAAAAAGGGAACCCTTATACACTGTTAGTGGTTCTATAGAGAAAGGAAAGGAAAGGAAAAGTATAGCCATTTTAGAAAACAGTATGGAGGTTCCTCAAAAAAGTGAAAATGGAATTACCATATGATCCAGCAGTCCCACTGCTGGGTATACACCTAAAGGAAAAGTCAGTATGCCAAAGAGATGTATGCCCTACCATGTTTACTACAGCATTGTTCACAATAGCCAAGATATGGAAACAACCTTAGTGTCTATCAGCAGATGAATGGATTAAAAATGTGGTATATATACACAATGGAATACTATTCAGCCTTATTTAAAAAAGCAAGTAACTCTGTCATTTGTGACAATTCATGAACCTAGAGGATATTATGTTAAGTAAAATAAGGCGGGTACAGAGACACAGATACCATATGATTTCATTTATATGTGGAATCTAAAAAAGTTGAACTCATAGAAGTAGAGAGTAGAACGGTGGTTACAGACGCTGGGAGGTGGGGCTGGGGGTGGGGGAGGGGAAAGGGAAGACGTTGGTCAGTAGGTACAAAGTTACAGTTAAATAGAAGGAATAAGTTCTGATGTTCTATTGCACAGCAGGGTGACGGTAGTTAATACATTGTGTATCTGAAAACATGACGGTACATCAAAAAGTTCGTGGAAAAATAGAATTAAAAGATAATACGAATCTTTCCATGAACTTTTTGAAATACACTTGTAGCTAACAGAGGGAATTTTAAGTGTTCTAACTGCAAATATTTGAGGTAAGGATAAGCTAATTAGCTTGATTTGATCATTCTGCAATGTATGTTTTGAAACATCACATTGTACCCCATAAACATACATAATTATTATTTGTCAATTACAAATAAAATAAAACTATTTAGAAAAGTAGGCAATGGACATGAATAGAAAATTCACACACACAAAAATAATGATTAATAAACGTGAAAATGTTCAAAATAATAAAAATAATAAAATAAAAATACAATGTCCAGGGGCCGACCCGGTGGCGCACTGCTACAGTGCGCCACTTGGGAGCGCAGCGGCGCTCCCGCCGAGGGTTCGGATCCCACATACAGACCGGCAGCTCACTGGCTGAGCGAGGTGCGGGCGCAACACTGAGGGTTGCGATCCCGTTGCCAGTCCCGGTCCGGTACGGGCGCGACACTGAGGGTTGCGATCCGTTGCCGGTCACGAAAAGAGACAAAAAGGAAAAAAAAAAAAAAAACAATGTCCAGACAATTAAACTGGTGACTTCATAAATTACCAACTAGATAGAATCTCAAAGGATGGAACCCAGGGATTGGTGTTTTTTAAAAATTCCATAGGTGATTTCAATATGGCATGTATCATTTCTGTCTGTAGACCATCTGCCAGAAACTACCTTTCAGGAATTTGGATCATCTCATTAAAAAGAACCTGATGATCCCATTTACATTGCTTCAGCTAAGTTTCATTTAGGATATTTTCATATAGCCAAAGGATCCAGTACTGTGTTTTGTGCAGTGGGTTACAAAGCCGTTTTTGTGACAGTGACAGGCCTAAATTAATGAGAAGCTTTTTTATTTTAATTTATCAATATACAGTGAAGTTGATTTTCCTGTCCTTTAACCGATGATGAGCAGTTATTTTTAAATTGAAAACATGACTTCCAATAGAGGCCGAGAAGAAAATTTAAATTACATTATATTTAGTAAATTTTAATGTTAAGTTTAATTTCTTTGTATATTTTAGATAGTTTTTTAAAATTGGGATAAAACCTGCATGGTATAAAATTAACCATTTTAATGATCTTAAAGAGCAGTTTTTAGAATAAGAGGATACTTCAACAAGTTCATGGAAAGATATACATTATCTTTTTAATTCTATTTTCCACAAACTTTTTGAAGAGTCCTTGTATTCACTATGTTGTGCAGCCGTCACCACTATCTAATTCTAGGATATTTCCAGCACATCATCATAGAACCCTGTACTCCCAATTGCCCATTCACCTTATTTCCTGGCAGCCACTAATCTACTTTTTATCTCTATAAATTTGACTGCTCTGAACATTTTGTATAATTGGAAATATTATAGTATGTGGCCTTTTATGCCTGGTTTCTTTCACATAACAAAATGCTTTCAAGGTTCATCCATGTTGTAGCATGTATCTGTACTTTATTCCTTTTTATGGCTGAATAATATTCTATTGTGTGATTATATCACATATTGTTTATGCCCTCATTAGCTGATGGACATTTGGGTTGTTTCTACTTTGGGGCTATTATAAATAATTCTGCTATGAACATTCTTGTACATATTTTTGTGTGCGCATTTATTTTCACTTTCTTGGGAATATATCAAGGAGCAGAATTGCTGGGGCGTATGGTAACTTTGTGTTTAACTTTTTGAAGAACTGCGAAGTTGTTTTCCAAAGTGGCTGCCCCATTTTACATTACTACCAGAGGAGTACAATGGTTCCAATTTCTCCACATCCTCTTGCTTTATATTTTAGTTATTTAATTATATTATCTAGGCTGCCCCTTACCATAACCAATCAGAAACTAAATTTAACTGAATTTAGTGTTTTCATGTAATTGTTTAGTATAATTGTCTTTAACATCTTAAAATCATACTATGCAGAGTATATTTTTTTGTAAATACTGAAATTGTAGCAATTTTACAAATCTCCCTCTCTAGTCAGAGAAAACACTACCAAGGAGAGAAAGGGGTGGGGGGGTGGGGGAGAGAAAGAGAGAAAGGGAGGGAGAGAAGGAGAGAAACCACAATAAAACTTTGAATTTTCAGAAGGAGAGAACAGACCTATAGTTACTAGAGGTGGGAGAGGGGGAGGAAGAGTGTAGTTAGGGAGTAATTGAGTAAGGAACACAAAGAGTAATTGTGATTTGTAATGATGAACATGCTAATAATATTGATTTGATCATCACATACTGTATACAAATACTGATAATCAACTCTGTACCTCATAAAGATGTATAATAAAAAATAAATGAATAATTTTTTTAGGAAAAAGATAAATAAATAAATTGTATCATACCATTTCTACAGTATCTATAGGAATTGTTGGGCAGCTCTCTACCCAAATGTGTATACAACACAGAAGAGGAAAGAAGGGCACCCAAACAAGGCTCTCAAACTGTTGGTAGAGATAGAAGAGAATTAGGATTCTGTTAAAATCTAAACAAAACTTGATTCAGGAGCCTTTTTCTGACATGATACTTATTTCCTGCAGGACAATGGATATTTAATGTCTCTTTTTTAACTCTGTCTTCTTGCATGTATTTGTACAGAGATCGTGGCCTTCATCCTGTTAGGTTTACTCATTTATTTCATTTAGTATGACTTCAGAAGCATGGATTTGATGTTAGCTCACTATGTCAATGTGTGAAGAGAAAAAAAACTATCTAAAGCAGGTGAACTTTAATGAACAAATGTATGTTTTCTTTACGTTTTGAAGTAGGATCTTGTTTAAATTTTTTTGTTAATATGAAGAATGTGAGTCCAGTCTCACAAATATTAAAGAAGAAACTGCTACTTTTCTTGAATGGTACAGATTCAAACTTCAGAAAAATAATCAGGGTGGGGCCAGAACCAGAACAATATTACTAGTAAGGTGTATTTGTTGATTGGGATCTGAAAGTTAGGGTCTTTTTCTTTGTTGTTGTTTTTACAACAGTGACAGAATCGTATAGTAGTAGAATCTGGGTACTTCCATGCTTTCTAGAAAAAGGCTCACCTACTTCATCCCCTGTCCCAAACCTGGAATCAGTAATGCTCCATTTAGTAGCATAATAGTGGGATGGTATTTCGAAACCAAAATCTTGGCATTGATTGGATACAACACAGATTACATGGTGTCGTGAATGACATATTCTCATCAAAATGTCAAACTTGAATCTGTTCAAGCTTTTAAAACTTACTTCCAGTTTACTGGAAATGTAGGGGACAGAGGAATAAGGTGAATGACAAGGAGTTGAAACAAGCAGGCAAACTACAAGTCATTCTACCAGACACCAGGCTGGGTTTCTTCAACAAGTCAATATCATAAAAAATGTGGGGAGGACTGTTGCAGATTTAAAAAGACTTAAGAGACATAACAAAAGCAATATGGGGTCATTACTGTAGTTGTTTTGAAGAAAAGTAACTATAAAATGATTCTGAGGACTGTTAGAGAAATTTTAACATGGACTCATTATTAGATGATATCAGGTAACTATTAATTTTTTGAGTTGTGACAATAATATTGCGATTGCTTAGTGAAATATTATTTGGTGATACATGCTAAAGTATAAATGTAATGATGTATGTAGTTTATTTAAAATGATTTAACAAGACCAAAATAAATTATTGTATAATTGTTAAAAAGAGAGAGAAAAAAAGAATTGATGGGTAAAGAGAAAAAATTTCAAATCAGGCAGAGAAGAGTATGATCACTCTGTACAAGATGATTAAATGAAATAATGTGAAAGCCATAAGTAAACTAAATGCACTAGACAAAAATGATAAGGAGAAAGGAAAGAGGAGAAGGAAGATGATTGATTAATAATTCTGGGTGTTGCAAACTAGAATAAATTATGTTCAACTGTATTTAGAGGTAAAACAGTACATTTTAGGAAGAAAGTGTTCCATTAAAACTAAGACAACAGGGCCGGCCCAGTGGCGCACTGCTACAGTGCGCCGCTTGGGAGCGCGGCGGCGCTCCCGCCGAGGGTTCAGATCCCACATACAGACCGGCCACTCACTGGCTGAGCGAGGTGTGGGCGCAACACTGAGGGTTGCGATCCCGTTGCCGGTCCTGGTCCGGTACGGGCGCGACACTGAGGGTTGCGATCCGTTGCCGGTCACGAAAAAAGACAAAAAGTAAAAAAAAAAAGTAAAAATAAAAAAAACCCAACAAATGAAAAATCCCAATCCTTTAATAAAGTACCCATTATGTTCCTGATGCTGGACTGGAGGCTAGAGAGAGACATGAATAGCCTTGCACGAATACCTTAATTGTATTGGAATTTACATACATTTTCCACTCCAATTTTGTGAAAACAGATGAGATCAAAATGTTCCACCCATTTTGTTCTCTTGGGCTGGTCATGCACTGCCATGATGAAGATTCATATTTGAATCAATCTACCCACTAAATTAATAACAAGTTAACTTAGAGAGATGAAGTGAAGAGTCCAAAGCAGCATGGTATGGAAGAAATAGCCAGAATCTGAAGGCATTTGTTCTAGTCCCAGCTCCTCTCTTAGTAGATTTTCACTAATTCTCCTCTGTCTGTTTTCTCATCTTTCAAGCAAAGAGGGCTTGGAAGATTGTATTTTTCCAAAGGCAGCCACAGAACTGCCTCACACTGACATGCTCTTCTTGCACAGTGATGTTGATTCTCCCTTCTTGTCCCCTCCCTGGATCCTGGGTGAAACTTTGGGACTGCCTTGATCAATAAGATGCAGCAGCAACAAAACTATGTGATTTCTGAGGTCACCTTATAAAAATGAAGTACAATTCCACCTTGTTCTTGGGACTCCAGCTCTTGGAATTCAGTTGCCATTGTGTGAGGAATCCCACACTAGCCCAGATGAGGAGGCCACAGAGAAAGGTCATGTGTAGATGTTCCAGTCAACAGCTCAGAGGAGGTCCCAGAAGACAGACATGTGAGTGAAGACACATCCAGATAAGTCTAACCTCTGCCTACCGTGTCACCTCCAGCCTTTGAGTCTTCCCAGCTGAGGTCCCAGACATCATGGAACAGAGAAAAGTATTTCCTGTTGTGCCCATATGAATTTCTGAACCAAAGAATTCATGAGCATAATAAAATGGTTGTCTTATGCCATCAAGTTTTGGGGTGGTTTGTTACACAGCAATAGTAACTGGAATAGTTGTTCATATCTATTCTGACTACTTCACAAAGTTGTGAGGATCAAATGAGACTAGTATGTAAGACCATGCTCTGCACATTTTTAAGCAGTCTACAAATAAAATTCAATAAGCTTACGTGGAGCAGCTATGCCTGGTATTTATTAACCTTCCCACCTCCTTGCCTTTGCAGGATGCATGCCCTTGCAGGGTCTGAAGCACCTCTATGGAACCTTAACACCCTGAGGAACCCAGTTTGAAAAGCACTGTTCTCATCCAACCCCTTCATTTCTGTGGATGAGAAAACATAGGCCCAGAGTGACTTGTTCAAGGAAGCCTGGGGGGTCAGGCACAATGCACAACGCACCACACTAAGTAACCCTCAGCACAAAACTCAGTCCCCAGGAAAACCCCAACAAAAATTTAGGCTGATTTCCTTTTTAAAAAGGAAAAGGCAAAGTTAAAAAAAATACAATTCAACCACCCATCCCATTCCATTCAGAGTGGCTTTGGTGCAGAGAGGTGGAATAGTTGGATGCACTATTGGTGATAGAACTCCAACTCCCCAAATTCCAGTTCAGCACTCTTCCTGTGTAATATGTTTTGTTGTTTTTTTTTTTTTTTCTGAAAAAATTATTGCCAACAAACTGATAAAGGTTCTGCTATGATTCCAGGGTGCCCAGGTCACCAGGGAAAAGTGTCATGTAGCATTTTTAATGTTTCAGAGATCGTTCGAGGGCCAGCTCCACAGTGTCTGCGTTGAGTCGCTGGTAATTCTGTGTCCCTTATGAGCTTCTCCATAGACTTGCAGCATTCTCTTTTACTTGTTTCTCAGGAAAACACAGAGAGAGACTTTGCTTGGATTTTTTTTAATACAAATATGTAATAATACCACAATATCTCCTAGTTATCTAGAACTCAGACTTCAATGGCTAAGACTGTCTAAGACATAACTACAGAAAATCACCTCTGAACAGTGAGGGAAATAGCTGTCATGATATCATCATATCCACTTTGGTTGTTTGAACTAGCAACCATGAACTTTGACTTACATGTTTCAACTAGTACCAATGGACTTATAATTACAGGATGAATTTTGTGTTTAGCAATGTTCATCATTTGCTCTTCCTAGGTAACAACAATTAAATCGTAAGTTGACAATCACTACTGACTGTGAGAATGGAAATAATAATAGTGAACATTTATATAATGCTGCATTCTCTGTGTCAGGCACTGTTCTTAGACTTTTACATATATTAGCTCATTTAATCTTCGTAATAACCCTGTGACATATTATTGTTATCATCCCTATTTTACAGATGAGGAAACTGAAGAGATTAAGTAATTTGCACAAGAGTATGCAGATTGTAAATGATGGGGGTAGGATTGGAACCCAGGAGTCTGGCACCAAAATGCCAGGGCTCTCAGCTTCCTCCCAGTATTATCAAAAGTAATTTCCTGGTAGCTTCCGTCAATTGTCAAGGGAACCCTCAAGATAAAGAATTGTTATTGTTTTTAATAAATTGTCATTCTAGGAAAGGAATTATATGTGAATTATGCAAAGCTACAGTAAGAACATGTATGTCACCAGCAAAGTGAAATTACTTAGTGTAGGGGCAAGAGGCCAGTCTCCCCAAGCAGCCCTACACGTAGTTACACCATAATCCAAAATGATAATTCCTGATCCCCATGCAAAGTCATAAAAAGGGTCAAATGATGTTTGGCAGGTTCTGTTAATGATTCAGAAAATCTTCAAATATATTTTAGGAAAAAGAATTTTAAAAGTTTACTTTCCTGGAAAATGCAGTTCTGTTGATCATGTCATAATCCATGCCAGATAAAAGAACATTCTTGCTTTGCTTTGAGGTGATTACAGACAAATGTTCTTATTAATTTTCAACTTTCACAGAGGCAAGATTAACTTCATGTGCAGTGTTACTCAAATTGAAAGTGATGACCCATTAGTAGATTAATTTATGGGGTTACAAGCAGCATCATTTATAAATTGGAATAGAATAAAGCAGAATTTATTGCAGGCAGTAAGAGTGCTTCATGTACAGTGTTACTCAAATTGAAAGTGATGACCCATTAGTAGATTAATTTACGGGGTTGCAAGCAGCATCATTTATAAATTGGAATAGAATAAAGCAGAATTTATTGCAGGCAGTAAGAGTTGGTATTTTCGAGACATTTTATTTAATATGTACATATATACGCACACACACGTACTTATACACACACGTGTGTGTGTGTATAAGTAAATATGTGTGCATACTTGGCCATGATATAAAAAAATATTTTTCCCTGAGGGCCACTTTCAAAAACTTTGAAAGCCACTAGTGTAATGGTTAAGAATATAACACACACACATGTACTTATACACACACGTGTGTGTGTGTATAAGTAAATATGTGTGCATACTTGGCCATGATATAAAAAAATATTTTTTCCCTGAGGGCCACTTTCAAAAACTTTGAAAGCCACTAGTGTAATGGTTAAGAATATAGATTCTGAAACACAACTACTGGGTTGGAATCAAAGCTGTGCCACATAATAACCAAGTGACCTTAGGCCAGTTATTTTACTTCTCTGTGTCTCAGTATTCTCATCTATACAATGATAAGAATAACAGTACCTACATCATTCCATAGTCGTGAGGATTAAAGGATTGAATATACACAATGTGCAGGGTAGTGACTAGCACAAGGTTACACTCAAGAAGTCTTAGCTGATATTTTATTGTCATTCTCCCTTGCATTCTGTTCTTGCCTAAGAAGGGGACTTGGAAACACAGTGATGATGAATGCAGTAACTTTTTTCCCTCATGGCAGAATTATATCTTCCCATCTTCTTCTGTCATCAAACTTTTGAGGATCATGCATATTCTATTCTGTAATATTGCATTACTCAAATTAAAGGCTAAGTACAAATATGTTCTTAAATCACTGAAACATTTAGGCTAATCAGTCATCCAAAAATTTGACCTAAGTGTATGCAGGCATAATCTAGGAAGTGGACTGGCCCTGCTAGAATCATTCTCACTTGTTTATTTATTTGTGGAAGGAACATTACGTTTCACCATACTTGGCTGGACCAGTATGCTTACACAATCCTTAAAACACATGAAAGCTATTTCAGTTGACAATAAGTATTTCCTCACATTGGCTTATGTTCGGCAGTAACCATTCTTTACCCAGATAAAGGTGACCGAACATGCTGTGACTGTTCTCTTCTAAAAACTGACCCTTGATTGACTGAATATGCAGATTTTTTAGCAGACCTAAATCTGCCATGATGGGCCAAAAGTCATTTGGTCCAATGTGCTTTTCTTTTATTGCAGTATTTACCTTCTCATTTTACATGCATATGTAAGCCACACACTCTGGTTTCATCTTGTAATTTCCTTCATCATTTAGGATTAAAATCATGTTCAAAGATTATTTCTTCTATAAAATTGTTTTCTTTCGTAAGTCTTTGTACACATTTAATTCAGTGGGTTTTCTTAGTCATATTAAGGACTATTGTTTTGTTTCCTCTTCTTTTCTTCCTTTCCTTATTGTTTGCCTACTGCCACCCCAATTCAAAAGAAAATTGTCAACTGGTTGTATTTAGTTGCACTTTGGTCAGAGGACGAGGTTCTTCCTTCAGTCTTTCATCCCATGCAAGATATCTAAGCCCCTCACCCTCTGTTCAGGGCTAACAAGTGTCAGATGGTCCACAGGACATGGTGAGGTGGAGGTTCTACATTTAAGCTCACATGGCTGCTGAGTGCCTTCTGCTGACAACCTAGAGCTCTCTGAAGAAGAATATCCTTTTGCTTCAAAGACTTCTTTCCCTCCATTCTTCTCCTCCCACTTCAGTTGCTCCTTTTCTTCCTTCTCCCTTGTCCCTAAGCCCAAGCTGACTTTGGGAAGTTGTCTGTGATTTCATTTGTGTTTTGTTTCTGCTTTGATGTGAGTTGAGGATAGAAAAGTTTCTCTGGTGTGAAAACAGATAAGAAAAATTCAAATGAAGACATTACTGTATAACAGCCTCTGTGTCCTCCCTCTGTGTACTGTCTGGGAAGATCACCTTCCTCCCAAAGGAGAGTCACTGGGCAGGCAAAGAGGAAGCCGACTTCAGCCTGCCCAGCCAATCTGAACAGCAAAATCAGTCATGGTCACTGTCAAGGTGATATGTTGCAACCAGCAATGTCTCCACCTCCCTCTGACACTGTCTCTCTGTTGTAGGTTTAGAGATAATATAAAGTCTTATTGACTTTAAAAACTTGAATTTAGTAAAACTCTCTTCAAGCTTTCTAAACACCAATTTCAGTAGGAATGCCAGTTTAACTCCTTAATTAATTCTTATTGCCACTTTATAGTCCATTAGAAGTTTAGTCAGGATTATCATCTAGATGTACCATTTTGCACATCTATTTAAAATGTCTTAGTTCTCCAAGTGTTCAGCATGAAGCATTATTGTGCTCTTCTCAGGGGGTGATATTCATATCCTTCCCACAGCTTCCTGAACTAGGCTCCCAGGAGTTTACACCAAGTGTTCACGCTTGATGCACAGCTCTGCTAGAACTGATCAGAGAATATAATAATGTAGAAAGCCAGCTTCTCAGTTTCACATACAACTTTATGTCTCTACAGTAGTGGTTCTCAACATATGCTACACATTGCAAGCACCTGGGAACTTTTAAAAAATGAAGTTTCCAGACTGTACCGCACACAAATTGATTCAAATCTCTGGTAGTAGACTAAGGCATCAGTACTTTTAAAGCTCCACAGATGATTCCAATGTGAAATCACGATTGGGAGTTGCTGCTTTTAGGGCCTGCCATATTACTGATTTCTGATAGTTGAATTAAAAGTAAATCTGAGCTTGTCATTTTCTTCTTAGAATTCCATGAGATGCAACAGCTGTTATTTTTTGCTAATTGTAAGAGCTTCAGCTTGAAATCACACTGACTTTTGTTTTAATCCCATCTCTGCTACTTACAGGAGTATAAACATGGGCGACTCTCTTTACTTACCTAAACTACAGTTTCACCCATTTCTAAATGGAAACAAAACCCATCTTCTGGAATTGTTGTCAGTATTAAATGAGATAATATGAGGGTACTTCAAAAAGTTCATAGAAATAAGAATTAAAACATAATGTGAAACCTTCCATGAACTTTTTGAGGTATCTTCATATATGTAAAGAGTTAAACATGATATAATATGTAACAAGATGTAACATAGTAGTAATAACTAAAATAAAGATGTAATTAAAAGTCAAAATCCTCATTTTCAAAATGAAGTCTCCAAAGAGGAATGAAAATGAATACCAAATCTATTGCCCAGATTTTTGAGTGCTGAGCAGTGTTAATGCTAACATTTCTTCAAAATGTGTACCACTTAAGTTGGAACACTCATTTCTCTTAGTGAAAATTAATTTAGGGACAAAGGTGGGCTCTCTTGTATAAATAGGTGATGAATTACACTGTCTTCAGGTTTATGCTAAAAAAAAATTACAGTTATAGCAGGAAATTTTACCGGTTCAGAAATTACTATCTTTTCATGGCTCATCAGAGAGGACCTGAGAGTCTGTAGTAGCCATCTGTTGTCTTCATAGTGAAATGAAAGAATAACATTCTAATACGATTTTCAGACATAGTCAGAAAGATGCTTATTTTAAAATTATGCCAGCACTCTCTAACTTGGAAAACCTCAGGAAGACAGTAAGGAACTGGACTTTAGGAATGTTGGATGTCTTCAGCCTCATGGTACTAGTTGGGTCAGAAGATGACTAAGCACTTAGTCACACTACAGTTCTCCTTGTCTTGAAAAGAGAAGTTACCCTGTTTCCACCCTCACTTTGATATGTTCCATTTGCTAGGAAAAGTGGCTAGTGTCATTCTTGAACACTGCTTTTAAGTTCTGATATATTAGATTCATTTATTCAGTATCAATAACATTCAAATATTTAGTACAGTTAATAATATTTCTACCTTTTCTCCAACTTAATCCATCCCGCTGGGTCCTCTGCTGTAGGCTTTCTCACAAGGCTGGAATCAACTGTCAGCAAGGGTTATGGTCTCATCTGAAGGCTGAACTGTGGAAGGATTGGTTTTGCATGCTCACTTACATGGTTGTTGGCAGGATTCAGTTATTTAAGGGTTGTTAAACTGAGGGCCTCAGCTTATTATGATTGTTGGCCAGAGGCCACCCTGAGTTCTTTGCTGTGTGGTTCTCACCCACACAGTAGATTGCTTCATCAAAACCAGCAAGAGGGTGAATCTGTTAGTGAGACAGAAGTCTCAATCTTTTGTAACCTAATCATGGAAGTGACATCCCCTCAATGCTGCTTTATTTTGTTGGTGAGAAGCAATTACTTAGTGGGAGGAAATAACAGGAGGCAGGAATTATTGGGGGCCACTTTAGGGACTGTCTGCTATACCACTTAACAGCACATACCCAGACACAAAAGAAAGAAGGAAAGAGAGGAGAGTGCAGAGAAGAGAAAGAAAGGAAGAAAGTGGAAGGGGAGTAGGGAAAATAGGGAAAGATAGACCTTAAAAGGACAAAGAAAAAATATCTTTGCTGTACTGCATCTGTATCAGAGCACCATGTGTAGGCAAACACTTCATCACATTAGTATCGCAACCATGTCTTATTTAGAATGAGAAGATAATATGGGCTTTCTATACATCTGGAATTAAAAGGAAACAGAAAAAGCATAAGAACATTAAATAAGCAAAATGTGTTTCAAATTAGTTCTTTTTCCCCTTTAAGTTGTTTTGCATATTACACAAGGAATATAGGAACCTGATGCATTTTCATTTGTTATTTTCTGGTTGTTTCAGCTCAAATGACAAAATTATGTTTTGGTTCCATACATTATTATTAATGGTTGCATATGTCACTTAATTATAAAGGTGAAGTTGTAAGGTACCTTGTGTCTAATCTATTCCAGACTCTTTCTTGAGGAAACCAAGGCACAAATGGATTGGGAAGGTAAAGGTTAAATTGTGCTAGAATAGGGCTAGAAAGCAAATCTCTCAATTTCTAATCTAGTGTATTTCCTCTTCTTATCTTCTGTGCAAATGAACAGTCAGAATGTAAAATATTCTCCTCAAACCTACAGGCATTAAAATTGTTGTGGTTTAATTATATTTTCACAGTTACTAATTTTCTTGAAGAACCTAAAATAGTATTTTCAGTGCTTCAGCTAATAGAAGAAAAGGAATTTTTCCAGGTATTTTACTGTATAATAGATGCTTGCCTATCAAAACCCACATCTTCTTCACTGTATTCATTTGTAACACATCACTCAGATGCCTATACTTCAGTGCTCTGAGGGGGTTAGTAAATGCTGACTACCTAGATTAAAGAGGTGACCATCTGCTATTCATACCAAGACAGATCCTATACATGCTCCAAAACTCTTGTGATTTTCTCAGTTCATACAGGTAAAGAAGTATTTCTTACAAAAGTATGACCATGGAATTTTATCATGAAAAAATTCCTGCTGCCCCTAAAAGGGTTAGAGATATACACTCAGGGCTAAAGACATATGTGTCACTCAGGATTTCCTGAAAATTCACTTGCTTGTAGCTATACTATCCAAAGCAACAGGTGTTATTAAACAAGGACACATTTCCCAAGCCTGAGCCTCTTCACTACATTAATATGGGTATTAGTGGAAGGGTGATAAGGTCTCCAGTTCCCAGCCCTGTTATCTCTTCTTACCTTGCTTAGTTATTTACATAGTATCCCCACCTCCCCCAGCCCTCGCTAGAATGGAAACTCTGTGAGGACCAAGACTTATCAGTTTTGTTCATTGCTCTACCCCTAGAACGAGGCTTGGAAAAAAATTGATGTTCAATAAGTGTTCGTTGAATGAATGGCTAAATGATGAATTTGTTTAGAAGGTTTATAACATACCATCCTTTATGAGTCTGTTATCAGCGGAAAAAAGAAGCATGTTTTGTTTCATAATACCAGGTATTACCTGGAATTTGGAATCAGGAATTTTTACGCATTTGTTTGCATATTTTTTATTTTTAAATAATCTTTTAAAGTATTCATAAAGATACTTTACTGTTATCAGCGGAAAAAAGAAGCATGTTTTGATTCATAATACCAGGTATTACCTGGAATTTGGAATCAGGAATTTTTATGCATTTGTTTGCATATTTTTTATTTTTAAATAATCTTTTAAAGTATTCATAAAGATACTTTAAGATTGAGAACCTCCCTAATGCCCAAGAATGAGAGTTTTAGACCAGAGAACAAATATGCACATTAAGTTTACAACTGAATTGAAGACTAATCATATAAGGGGCCAAAAAAAAAGAAAAGAAACTTGATCATCTCCAAAACGGCCATAGACATCAGGACACTTAGAATTGATGTACAAAAATGGGTTTTATTTCAGACTTGTCTGTCGCATGTGTATAGCTACAGATTTCATAGATGCAGAG
>NW_007726374.1:169913-171737 GCF_000696425.1 Galeopterus variegatus | reverse complement strand
AAAAAAGAAAAGAAAAGAAACTTGATCATCTCCAAAACGGCCATAGACATCAGGACACTTAGAATTGATGTACAAAAGTGGGTTTTATTTCAGACTTGTCTGTCGCATGTGTATAGCTACAGATTTCATAGATGCAGAGGAATTTTGGTTAATATCCTAACACATAGGAGGCATTCTCGCTTCTCAAATTAGAAGTAACAAATACATATTCATAGTTGTTTAAAATTGGCATCTTTTTAATGAGTTTACTGGCTGAATCTTTTAAAAGAATGCAAACATAAATGACTGTTTACCAAAATCTGTGAAAAGAAAAATGGTCCTTCAGTGAGTGCTGTGGTCCTCACACTGCTTTCCCTGGGTCCACCTGATGTCAGTGCAGCAGTCTGGGGTGGACAGTTGCACCATGTACACTGCTGGGCACACTCAAGTGGCCACCTAGGCAAGAACCTTCAGCTCACGTGTAGGTGCAGCCTGGAAGTACATGGGGGTTAACATCTCCAAAGCAACCCTCAACCAGCGGGTGCTGGGAGTTGGTGGATATATGTCCCAGATTCTTCTGTAGGACAATGATGAGGCACATTCTACACAGCTTCTCAGAGGGGCCTCAGTGGGATTGGTCCCCAATCAGCTACTCTGGTAACCAACTCAATAACACACAGTAAGTATTAGCTGTTCTCCCTTCCCTTCCCACTCTCCCTATTCCCTCACTTCTAGTTCCTGGGGTCACCTTCCAAATGAAGTACATGTACCCAAATCCTTATCTCTAGCTCTGCTTTCTTAAACAGATCCTAAGAAATAATGCTTGAAATAAAAGCAAAATCGTATGTCTCTAGAAGCAAGGGCTGATACTGGCAAGCAACAGGCCTCAAACTATGACCCAGGAAGACAGCTTCTCTGGAGGATGTTGGCATCACCTCCTAGATACAGAATATGCTGGCTTCATCCAAGTGGTTTCTTCTTTTCACACTTTAAATACGTGTTTCATTAGGACCACATATGACCCTTCTGATTTCATACCTTGCCTTTTCTTTTTATTCTACAGATTCTTCTGGGAAGCCTAAATTCACCAAGTGCCGTTCACCTGAACTAGAGACTTTTTCATGCCACTGGACAGATGGGGTTCACCGTGGTTTAAAGAGCCCAGGATCCATACAGCTGTTCTATATTAGAAGGTGAAGCCTTCATGACTTTCTGATTTTTCTCTCCATGGATTTAACAATTAAGTACACTGAGACACATGCAATATACGAATGGAAGTGATCTATTTTGATGACTTAAATGTATTCTTTCATTCATTAATTTAAAAAATATTAATTAAGCCCTTACTTTATGCCAGGTACTGTTTTAGGCACTGGAGATATAGCAGTGACTATAAGAAGGCAAAATCCGTGGACCCAACGATATTTTCTTCCAGTAGTGGGAAACAGACATTAAAAAAATAAATGAAATATCAGCTGGTAATATAGGTTATTAAGAAAACAAAAGCCAGAGAAAGGATAAAGAGTGTTAGCACCATGTGTGAGTGTTTGCATGTACATGACAGTGTGTGAGAGTGAGAATCAAAGTGTGGGTGGGAGTGTGTGTGGATATGCATGAATATGTGCATGTTCATGAATGGGGGGAGACTGTATGTGGATGTGCATGTGTGTGCATGTGCATGAATGGGGGGGGAGTGTGTGCAGATGTACATGAGTATGTGCATGTGCAGGAATATGGGTTAGAGTGTGCATGGATACACATAAGAGTGTGCATGTGCAGGATGGGGCGTGAGTGTGTGTGTGTAGGGGCTCAAGTGATATTTGAAATGGGGAGGTCATAAGAGGC
>NW_007726374.1:153974-169459 GCF_000696425.1 Galeopterus variegatus | reverse complement strand
ATGTGCATGTGTGTGCATGTGCATGAATGGGGGGAGACTGTATGTGGATGTGCATGTGTGTGCATGTGCATGAATGGGGGGAGAGTGTGTGCGGATGTACATGAGTGTGTGCATGTGCAGGAATATGGGTTAGAGTGTGCATGGATACACATAAGAGTGTGCATGTGCAGGATGGGGCGTGAGTGTGTGTGTGTAGGGGCTCAAGTGATATTTGAAATGGGGAGGTCATAAGAGGCCTCACTAATGTGGTGTGTTAGAGCAGAGACTAAGTGAAGTGAGAGGCCATGTAAGCATCTGGTGAAAGGTTGTCCAGACAGAGGAAATTGCAAATGCAAGGGCCTGGAGGCAGCTTCCGCATGTTTGAGGAAAGCAGAAGGCCAGCACTGATGGCACAAGATTGGAAATGGGGAGAGTGATGTGGGAAGGGGACAGAGTTATACTCAGAGACAGACTGTGCAAAGCCTTGGAGCCCAGATCAGTGCTTTGAATTTTACTTTATTTGTGGTGGGAAGCCATAGGTGTTTTCTGAAAACTTGTATGTTTTGAAAGATTGTTTGGTTTCTATATTGGCAATCAACTATGTTCCCCTTAAATTAGTTACATCATCCAATAAGGGATTGTGATACCTTTTTCTTCCATTTTTACCAATGGTCCTGCAAAATAACAGTGAAAGAGTGAGACAAAGCTCTCTCAATATAGTTGCCTGTCATTATTTCCTTTTCCGTTTACCCTTATGTTGTACCTTTTCACCTTTTTAAATTTTAGGCTTAAACACGTCATTATCTCTTCTTTTCCACCCAACTCCCATGGAAGGTGTAAGCTAAGAGGCAAGGTTAGTGAGGACCATTTAACCTAGGCTTCTGTTGTTCCTCAGTCCAAGGATGTGCTGTCTGCTCCACAGAGGAGCTAGGAAAGGGAAGGAAGATGCAGCGAGCACTTAAGGACATGAGCTCAGGGCCAAGAAACCTGCATCTTCAGCCTGGCTCCAGCACTTGCTCACCAAGTGATGCTGGGCAAAGTAGTCAGTCTGCGCACAAGTTGGCCTCCTCGTTTACAGAATGGAGATAATAGACTTGCCTCATGGCTTCATGTGAGGACTTTATTAGACAATACATAAAAGCACTTGGCACAGTGCTGCACACGTAATAAGTACTCAGTAAATGGTAGCTGCTGCTCTTCTTATTGGTAGTATGATAATTTAAAATAATAATGATGTAGAATTCCAGTTCCTAGATTGTAAAAACGATGTTTGTTTCTGTACTATTGTGATTATTGGTACGCTATAAGGCTATTTTTAATGCAGACCTGGTGCTTAATTTTCAGATAACAAATACTTCAAGTTAGCTACCAAGACTGATCTTATTCACTTTTTAGGTGTGAGAGAGAGAGATTTCTTGGACATACCCCAAAAAGCACATGAAAATAAGGTGGTTGGGCCCAAAATACACTATTTTTTTCACTTCAGGCTGACACTGCAGAGAGGTAGGGGCCTGTGAACAAAGTTGATTTATGTAAAGACATTTAGACATGAAGCTAATATTTTGGTAACACTTTTGAGATTTATATGGAATTGCTTATGTTATTTGTAAGTGAAGAAGGAGAGACAATAGATGCATTTTTTATGTTTTACTTCAGCAATTCAGAGTCAGTTTAATCAAAACAAATAAAATAAGTTACTTGTACAGACACAGTAAATAAACTAAATGGAGAAATAGTGTAACTTCTTGAGCTGGGCTCGCTTTATGAAAATAGTTTCATCACCCTCATATTCACCAAATTTGAATGTAAGCAAAAAGGTAAATCCAAAGGTATGAAACCTTCACAAATATATGTCTCTTACCCTCAACTATCAGGACTACATAACTGTCTACAGACCTCTTCTGCACACTCTAGTTCTTTCAGCATCCCTGGTCCTAACTCCAGCTCTTCACTAACAAGGATGCTGCCAAAAATGTGACCAGGTGGAGGGAAAATCTCAGATGTATTCAGAAAGTAGTCTTAGTTTTTGCTGTACTGGAGTTTGGAATCCCAGGGGGAAAAAATTACACATCCTTAAACACCCTAAGTACAACCTCATGGTTAAGTGCCAAACCAAAGTTGCAAACCCAGTATTTTGTCTTTTCTCTTGAAAAATATTACTATTTTGAATACCTTAGCCAAATTAGCATAAGCCCACAGCACAAACAGAACTGAGGGGTTAAGAGTATCAGGACTAGACAGCACTGATTAGCGTACAAATGCGTTTGACTTCTCCTTACCTAGTTACACAAAGAGGACAATATGAATGCACTCTCTGACTGTCGTCATTGTTTCTCAGAATTCACTTCCCAGGCAACTCCTGAAAGTATAGGATCATACCTCCCATCCCTGACACACAAATAAAACTGTGACATGATTTTATCCAAAACCGGAGTCAGTGAAGGCAGAAAGGAGCAAGAAGCAGGAGGTGCAATGGCCTTTCAGTTCACTGGCCTGGCCTTGGCATCCAAAGCATAATGGCATCTAAACAGGTCAGGCTGTTAACAGGACAGCAAAGGTGTAGGCTCACAGGCAGACGCATGTTTTACTTGGTTCTGCTTCTTGCCAGGTGAGCTGGCAGAAGGAGCAGCCTCCACATGGTAGGGTGGTTAATTCAGAACAGTCTCTGCCACCCTGTGATGGAGATGGTACCACATCCAGCCTCTGAGCTTGGAATGGACTCAGCACATATGGAAATCACTGGCATGGCAAAAAGAGGCATGCATGTCAGGGCTGCTCTGCGTTCAGCTCCATGGGCATAAATGCCTTGTTTTCAAAGGAAGTGGACGTGTGAACACTTGGTCCTTAAGGGTGTATTATCCCCCCACCTCTGCCATCTGCCACACTAGACACCCTCAAAAAATAACCCCAGCCTTTTAAAAGAAATTTCATTTTTCGTGCAAGGTTGTGGGGAAAATTAGAAAGGAGAAAGGGCATTGTTATTTTTTTTTTCTCTAAGAAAAGAATTAAATTTTAAGGCAAAAATTCATGAGCTGTATGTAATGAAAATAGTTGCCCTTAAAACATAAATGATGTTTTACTTTTATGATTTCTTTTCCACTTGGTTGTCTTTGGATGGAAAACACTTCTTCTGCTCTTCATTCTGATTTTTAATGATAATTTCTTTCCACGGTTCTCATTCCTTCTATTTCACAAGATAATCTGGGAGCAAACCCAAAGCACTTAACTTCTGGGAGTAAGAGAAGGAGAGAGTAGCATCCAGAAATTGGCTTTGGCCACCATATAGTAATTCAACCCACTGAAGACAGTTGACAGAGTATTTTTGTGAGTCCATTTGTTCTTTGACTACATTTAGTAGTTTAAAATATAACTTTTAAATATTTATTTAAAATAAATTTCAACTTTCGTAGTGAAGAAGGAGATAGGTAGTTGTATTTTGAACTAGCTCTTCCTGATCCATCATTCTTAAGATAAGTGTTTTAAGTTGTTTGTTCTGTGGAGCTAAAGGGTTTGGGATAATCTAAACAGGGTTTTTCCCACAGTTCTCATGGGCACCAGGGTGTTGACATTACCAAAGCTGAGAAACTGTGTAAAACACAGCAGAGCTAAACTCTTCATTTCAAATCCAGACTTGCTAAGCACTATCCTGCATCTTTGGAGCATCTTTATACTTTGTGTTTTCTCACTTTTACACTATCAGTTATGCTAAACGCATTTGATATCCTCTCTACTATTATGTGAAAGCTTCATTTCCCTGGCAATCTTGTTAAACCAGGCTCTTTAATGTACTCTTATTTAGTGTGAAAGTCAAGATCAAATAAAGCATACTACAGTTCAGTGATCTACCTATTCCTAATTATTTTAACTTTTTCCTACTATTCTAAATATGTAACTTTCCTAATTATTTTAACTTTTTCCTACTATTCTAAATATGTAACTTTCCTAATTATTTTAACTTTTTCCTACTATTCTAAATATGTAACACACACATACATATAAATACACTTTATACTTTTTTTTTTTTTTGTTCAGTGATCTACCTATTCCTAATTATTTTAACTTTTTCCTACTATTCTAAATATGTAACACACACATACATATAAATACACTTTATACTTTTTTTTTTGCCCTTTATCCACTTACTTTTCCCATCAGAGCGAGTCTGCCTCTCATCCAAGAGTATTTTAAGAATCTCAACCAGAGTTTAAGCAAAAATTCACTGTCTCAGACCCAGGATTTCCTGTCATTTTAATTCTAAGTTCTTTCCAATAGCTGATGAGCAGCTACCTCAAGGACCCTTGATACTTCACAAGTTTCCTCCTAATGCCAAACAGACTAGCCTGAGAAACAGCTGTGAAGAAGGAAACATGTGTCTTCTCGCAGCTTCTCATCCCTTCCTTCCAGGTCCTGCCTTCTCCACAGTCTGCGATGTTCTCATTGCCCACAGCTGCCCAGCACTCTTCCCACAGAGGGATGGCCGCAGACCTCTGGTCTGGCCTGCCAGCTCCAGGCACCTCTGCCTGCACAGCGTCACTCCTACATTCTTCTTCCTCAGCCAAAGTTTACATGGTTTTATGTCCCCTTAACTTATAAATCCTCTTTTCAGCCGACAGGCTAGTGAATAAGGGGATAACGAATTCCCCAACACAAGTAGCAATTCTAATTTAAGAAAATTCGTTCCTACCATTCCATTGTTTCTTGCTTTCCTTACCACCCTCATGCCCATGTTTCCTTGCCTCAATGCTTTCGACCACTCTGTTCCCTCCCTTTCTTTTACTATTGCCATCTATTAAACGTTTACCCATCCTTCAACATGCTAAACACACCACCTCTAAAAGTCTTCCATGAACAGCCAGAGCAAGCATTCCCTTGTCCGAATTCTTAGGGATCCTAATGAACCTTACCTCTGAGTGCTCACCCACACTGCTTTGTAATATAGCTTTTTAGTCCCTCTCCCTGAGACAGGAATAATTCCTTAGACACTCATGAATCCCCCATAGTCCAGCACATAATCAATTCTCATTGAATATCAGTGCAATGGATGCAAGAGACCAAAAAAAAGTACTCAGATGGTAACTTCTGAGTCTTCCTCTAACCTCAAGTTAGGAATCAAATCTTATTTACTGTTATATCCACACATTATATCTGCTAGTGCCAGATATAATGCTTGAATAGTGTTCATATAGTAGGCACCCAAAGACGGTTTGTTGAACTCACTCAGCCAGTCAGACAGATGTCACATGCCATCACATGTCTGTTCCATTCCTCCTGGGAACTTGAGTCTGGACTTGAGTCTGAGCAGTCTTTTGATTGCCCTGCACTTTTGTTCAGGGCCCCATGGCAGCTAACCAGGGAGTTGCCTTTCCCAAAATTCTGACTTGCTTCGATAGTGAACTTCCTGGCATCACTGTCCCATTCAACACACAGCCTGTTGTTGTTTTAAGTCATCCAGGTAAATGATGTTTTCTATAGAGTGGGATGAAGGTAAATAACCTTATGGTGGAATGTAAATAGGGAGATGTAACTTTTCTGATTTACTTAGTGTTCTCCATGTATTCATCTATCCTCCATGATTTGTTTACTATTTGTTCATTTTTAGTTATCAGATCCAAAATGTAGGAAAAGATGAACTTGTTCTTTGTAGAGATACCAAAAAAGGAACAGACAGGCATATGCATTGATTCAATTGAGCCCATTTTTGTTTCGCTTTATTTTTGATACTATAATTAAATGTCAGTCCTATTTACAAAATGGAAAAAAAAGATGCTTTTGTCTTTGTCAGGGGTAAAGAGGAAAAGGCTAGAGCTCCTATGCTTCATAAACGCCACCTGTATATCCAGCCTGTTTGGAATATTCTTATGATCCTCCATGTAATTAAGGAAAAGTTCAGGAGTATGGGAAGAGTTCAAGGCATTGGGAAGACTCTCCCAAGCATAGGAAAGCCTTGGGAAGATGGTTCAAAGTAGTGTGTAGTCAATTTCCCACCACAAGGCCACACAAACTTCAGTGTCACTCAGACTGGAGCTCACCAACAGCACGCCTCCTCAGTTTCTTCCACCATGAGTTGGAGAAACACCTAGGGCCAAAGATTCACTATTTTCTGGGAATCTGTATAGTTTGGGGGTTGACTGTGCTGTTTCAATAAGGGAACATTTTTAAACCCCCTGAGCTTCAAAACTTTATCTGTAGAATGAGGATAATGAAGGACCTACCATAGGAATTGCTTTACTTGATAGCTGGCTGGCATAGCATATGCAGTCAATAAACAGATGCAAAAATAGCACATGGCCCCCTGGAAGTCTTCAGACACTAATGATATTGTCCACAGATGTGATACTTCTTGTAAATGGTGTTGCTAAAATGCTTCTTCACAAAACATTTGTGTTCCAATTTATTGAATCTGACTGTCAACCGCCTCACCTAAGGTGGTTGACACTCAGTTATATATGGTGTGACTGTTGGGATGATTAATCCTTTTTTACCCTCCATTTCAGGAGCACTCAAGAATGGACTCAAGAATGGAAAGAATGCCCAGATTATGTCTCTGCCGGAGAAAACAGCTGTTACTTTAATTCATCCTATACCTCGATTTGGACACCCTACTGTATCAAGCTAACTGAAAATGGTGGTATGGTGGATCAAAAGTGTTTCTCTGTTGAGGAAATAGGTAAATCTCAGCTTTGTGTTTTAACTGACGTAGCTTTAGACTAAAGTGGGGAAGCCAGCAAGTCCAAGTATAGTCAAGTAAGAAGACTTTCTAAAAGTGCTCTATAGGTACATGGATGTCTGTTTTACAAGAGATGGGATCAGCTGGTGGACAAGAGAAAGAGGGCAAGGGGAACTTAAGTTGACTCTAACATAAAACAGCCTGGCAGTAAATGTTGTGAAGAAAAGAATGGAAGCCTTGTGGAGTCTTTTCCTTTAGGAGATCTTTAAGCCTGGATTGCATTCTTTTGTGCAACTCAATGTACTCTTAAGATTCCTTCTTTCCTAGTTGTTCAATATGATGGTTATATTCAGATCTACTGAAATATGTTGGCCTTTGATCTCTATCATTGCTATAATCAAAGCCTAGATTTTCTTTATCACAAAGCATAATAATTCTGGAATTTTACATTTATAAAACAGCCACAGTCTGTTTAAAGACATGTTTATAAGATCTCAAAATAAACAGTGGAGATAATCAGCTGAGTGAACTAAGTGAAAGATTCAAACAGATGACCCTTTGTTCATCACGTGAACACAAGGGGGAAACAAAACAAAGCAAA
Source organism: Galeopterus variegatus (assembly GCF_000696425.1). Lineage (NCBI taxonomy): Eukaryota > Metazoa > Chordata > Mammalia > Dermoptera > Cynocephalidae > Galeopterus > Galeopterus variegatus. The sequence goes on along the minus strand of NW_007726374.1, from coordinate 162,212 downwards.
ACAAACAACTGTAATTGGAATGTTCATGTTTATATTATAATACTATAAACAGCAAAATAGAAAGAATCAAAGAAGGACATTTGGTAGCTGACCTTGGTGCCTCAAAATCTAGCCACCATATCTCAATTGTTGCTTATAGGAATTCCTTGTCATTTCTCCAAGATGTGCCATTCTTATATGTGGTTTCCTAGGCATCAGCAGACTGGAAGAGAAAGGAGAATGTGGCTAGAAGCTACAGACAGAAACAAGTAAAATCTGCTTGCCTGGCTCTGAGGGAGAAGATTGAGAAAACTGTGACAAGCATAAAAGATAATTCAATGGCATAGTTTGAAGAGACTGTTTAGTATATGCCTAACATCAGTGGGTGTGGCTGCTTTAGCTGAAACTCTATGGGGTAGTAGAATGGGGTAGCAGTGAGAATACTGGGTTAAGCCCTGTGTTCTAACCCTGTGCCTGCCAATAGCCTTTCCTTCTCATCTACCTGGCTGATTTGCACTGAGTGCCTGCCACGTGTGCTGGGTGTGGTAGCCTACAAGATGAGTAAGATACAGACAAGTAGGGCACTCAGGCACGTTCACAGATAATTGCAGGACAGTGTAGTGGGTGCTGGACTTGAGATGTGTGGAGTACATAGCAAATGAGGTGGTGGCCAAAGGCTTGAATGCTTGACTGGGCCTGAGGGACAAGGAAGGGCTGCACAGAGATGGTAACAGTTGACTTACCTCTTAAAGCATGAATGAGAGTTGCCGGGTATCACAATTGACTGTGCCTTCTAGCAACTAAGTTCCCAAAGTGACAAACAGCACACAATTGTCAAGGACTCTGGAGAAATCCTCAGTGCTCTTGTGTGCCCTACAAAAGAATTGGGCTTTATCTTACTGTCAAGAGGTACGTCTGCAGGTGTTTTTGCAGGGAAATAACCTAAGGACAGTAACAGCTAACACTCACAAAGGACTTACCATCTGTCAGGTGTAATAATCATGTAAAATAGGTTCTATTATAATCTCCATTTTACAGATGATGAAACTGAGGCTCAAAGCAATTAAATGACTAGGTCAAGGTCAAACAGCTAGTAAGTAGAGCTGGGATTTCAACCTAGGCAGCATAGCTCCAGAGTCCTTGCACTTAACCTCGAGTCTATCGTTGTCTCAGAGAAATTAATTTTGGGGTCTGTGGAAGGTAGATTGGAGTAGGACAGACTAGATTGAAGACTTTGTGATAATCAAGGAAAAAGATGATGACAAATTACAATAGCAGGGGTTGGAGGCAAGCTGAGAGTGAGAGAGAACAAAGGACTGAGGTAACTGAAGTACATCTTAATAAGGATGTCAATGACTACAAGCTTCCGTTTCCTCATGTGTTATGTATGTGTTCTACTACCTCGCAGGACGAGTCTCTAGATTTAAAGTAATATATTAAATTTGTCTTTCACTCAGTTTATTCAGAAAATGTATATTGTGTCCTTTCCTTGGTCCAGGCAGTGTTCTACATGATACAGCAGAAAATGTCTGCTCTCGGGGATTTAATTCCAGTGCAGTCGGAAAAAAACTATGTTATGGAGAGACATGGGGTAGGAGAATAGGAGTGTTAGAGAGGTTTCAACTTTAAGTAAGGTTATCAGGGTTGGCTCCCCTGAGGCAGTGACATTTGAGTAAAGAAGGAAATGAGACAATGATCCATGTAAAAGGGAAAAGGGAATTTCAGCAAGAGAGCACAGCAAGGTTAAAGGTCCTGAAGTGGGGCCTGTCTTTTCTCACTCAGGGGACAGCAAGTGGAGCTGGTGCAGAGTGAGCCAGGAGGAGGGTGGTAGGAGATCAGGTCCGAGAGATGAGAGAATCAAATCTACAGTACCTGTCAAGCTGCTGTAATGGCTTAGTGTAATTAGTCTAATTTCCACTCTCCCTATTTTTAAAAAGTGGTGCCTTCTCCACAGTTGCCAACATTAGCTTCAACTTGCAGTGGAAGAGGAAGACTTTGGAGAGTTTTAAATGAGTGATATGATCTCGCTTAAGTGTTAAGATAATCACTATGTCAACTCCATTGAGGATTGTATGAAGAATAGACTGAAGGGAGACAAAGGCTGTAAGGCCAAAGGAGGAGAACATTGAGGAGGCCATATGGGTGAATACTGGTAATGGTTAGAACCAGGTTACAGAAGTGCAGGCTGTGAGAAGTGGTTGGATTCTGGATATATCTTGAAAATGCAGCTGACAGAATGTGGGGTGGTGAGAAAAAGATGAGTCAAGGAAGAGTTCACCGATTTTATCCTAAGCAACCAGAGGGATCAAGTCACCATTAACAGAGATAGGGAAGATGAAAGAGGAGCAGGCTCTGGAGAGGAAGACCATGGGCTTGTTTTTGGATATGTTAAGCCTCAGGTACTTTTTAAGTATCTCTGAGGAGTTGTCAAGTATGGTATGTGAATGTCTGGGTAGGGGTAAGGGAAAGGTTGTTATATGTTCATAACAGTGGTACTAAGCCTTCTCCAAAAGGACCCTGTCCCACATCCTCTATTGAAAATGAAATAGGAAATTTTAAGATACATCATAAGTTTTAGAAAATTATAAATCAAAAATATTTTTATAGTTTGGTTATTTAAAGGGTTAAGTTTCAGTTATTAGGATTCCTCAATCCCCAACAAATCCAAAAGTGTGAGGTATTACTGCAATTGTGTGTGCAGATGTAGTTTGGACATCCTCCCAATTTAATTTCCAAAATGTAGTCATGACTAGTCTAATTTGAATTGTCCCTACTTTTAAAAAAGTGGTGTCTTCTCCACATTGGCCAGCAGCATGTTCCTCCATCGTAAGGTCTGTTTCTATGCCAGGTCAATACAAGACCTTCCCTGTTAGCCACAGGTTTGACAGCCAGTAAGAGCTCCTCACAGCATATATCTCGTAGGCTTATCTCTGATCGACTTCCTCCATCGTAAGGTCTGTTTCTATGCCAGGTCAATACAAGACCTTCCCTGTTAGCCACAAGGTTTGACAGCCAGTAAGAGCTCCTCACAGCATATATCTCGTAGGCTTATCTCTGATCGACACCAGGAATCCAGACTTTGCAACACTCTAGCTGGCCTTCTACATATAGCAAAAAGAAAGTAAATTTTACTCTGTATCTGCAAATGATTTTCAAAACCCTCCGTAATAAGACCTAACTAAAAATAATTTACTTGGGACTATCTAGAATATAATTTAGATATAGTTCCTAGTTTGGGAATCCATGTTTGTCTTCATCAACCTTTGGGAAATTGTGATCTTTGCAGTCCTAATAAGCAGAACATAACAGATCTACCTGAGAATGTAGAGTATATCAGTAGAAACTGAGCAAAAACACTATTTTAAGTTGTTCACATGGCAGTTTAGTAAAAGACAGAAAATATTGGATTGTCACCACTTGAGAGAGCAGTGTAATGTCTTCCTTTTTGTCTGAAGAAATGAGCACATGTGGCTAGGAAAACAACAAAACTAAGGAGCATTTGCAGAGTGTTCAAAAGGATTATGCTGGTAGTAGTGCAGAAATGAGGAAGACAAGGTCCCTGTCCCCAGTTCAAAGCTTAGAAAAAAACAGATTCCTCTACCCCTACCTCCAAATCAGCCCTTTGTTTAAATACTCTAGGTCTTTCTGACTGTTCCTTCAGTTTTGACTTAAAATAAATTCCTTTGCCAAAATACCAAAGCATTAACACTATCAGAGCTAAAAAAAAAAAAGCAAAACATGGCAGATCTTCAAAAAAAAGTTATAGATCTTATACATCAGATTTGAGACTCAAAAATGAATTTTTACAAGGCTTTATTTAAAGTTAAAAACAGATCATTCTTAAGTAAAAAATGGTACTTATAAAATTGGTTATAACAACAGGAATATTGGAAGAATTACGAGTATGAACGACCAAAATATATAAAGTAATTTAGTCTCTTCAAAAAAAAGTACTCCATTAATATCAAGCTGGGTCTCTCTGTGTACTAATTCTGTTGAATCGCACAGTGCAACCAGATCCACCCACTGGCCTCAACTGGACTTTACTGAACATCAGTTTAACCGGGATTTATGCAGATATCCAAGTGAGATGGGAACCACCACCCAATGCAGATGTTCAGAAGGGATGGATAGTTCTGGAGTATGAACTTCAGTACAAAGAAGTAAATGAAACTCAATGGAAAATGGTAAGATACCACTACATCTTACACTTTGACTTTTCTTCTTTCTATTTCAACAACCCCTCTCTCATTTATAATTAGGCTTCCTTTTGACCTAACACCTCATGCCCATGCTATATGCTCCATAATTTCTTATTTGAGGAAAACTGATCTAATCAGTAAAATGGCGTTTTGGAATTCTGTAAGACAGCAATGTGCTTATGTGGAGCTTGTATATATGGAAGCCTATGAAAGGAGAGGAAAACTATTTCTCCTGTCATCACTGGTGTCTAGTTTAACTTTAGAGCAAAATCATAGACTAGCCACTTAGCTACTTAGCTGTTTTGGGGAATGTGACTAAACATGGGAAGGGTTATGATCAAGGTTAACAGTGGGCTATGTGCAAATATTCTCCCATGGTTTTATGTGCTGCTACTCACAAGACCCCCCATTAAAATCCGTTCTCAAATATCTTCAGAAGAGAGACAGAGGGAGGGAATTTGTCCCTTAGAAGTTTCAAAAGGATGTTTTTTACATACCTCAGAGAGGAATCAAGCTAAGAGGTTCTTGCGTAGCCAAGTAGAGAGCATGGGTGCTGGTTGACCCCTACCCCTCACTTCCTTGCCAATTTGATGGGAACTCAGAACTTAGATAAATTCCACATGGCACACAACAAGAAGAAAAACAAGATTATCATGCTGCTCCCAATATAACTAATTCTAAATCAGTCTAACCACAGCCACAACCCTGGCCAAGCCAAGCGGTTTCTGGCGAGTCACCAGGTCATGCCCAGCAGCCCGGCACAGCTCACTCCCCAAATTTTGAGACACCCAGCCCTGTCCATTCAGTAAACCACTGAAAAAGAAGTCAGTTTTGTTGTTAGGGGAGAGTTAAGTTTGGAGCAGCTTTGAATAGTTACAATGCTGGGCTTTGAGGTTCTGTTTTCCGAATCATTTTAATTTAGATCTCTGTTCTATAACTTCATGCAAAAAGCCCGGTTGGATGCTAAGTCAAAGAAAACTTTCTAAATCCAATCTATAATTGAATATTTACTCAGAAACCAAGTACTGAAATAACTCCTGTGCACAAGGCACTATGCTAAGTACCTGGGGTACTTAGTAGTTCTCAAAGTGTGAACCATGGACCCCTGAGGGTCCCTGAGATCCTTTCAGGGAGTCTACAAGGTCAATGCTATTTTCATAATACACTAAAACGTTATTTCCTTTTTTCACTCCGTTGACTTTTACACTGATAGTATAAAAGCAATAGTGGGAAAACTGCTGGTGCCTTACCATGAATCAAGGCAGTAGTACTAAACTTTACTGATAATCACTGTATTCTTCACCACCATATGCTCACAGTGAAGAAGGGGGAAAATACACTTTCACATGAGAATGTGCTTGATGAAGCTGTAAAAATTGCTAATCTTGACCTTCAAGTGCGTAGCTTTTTAATATTCTGTGTGACAGGTGGGAAGTACACATCAGCAATCTCTGCTGCATACCAAGGTTGCCTTAGGACCTAAGTGACTGAGTTCCCAGCTGAACTAGCTGCTTTTTTTTTTTACATGGAACATCATTTTTACTTTAAAGAATGACTGATAAACTTGTTAATGGTTATTCATGTTTGAGTTGGCAAGCATTTCTCAAAAAGAATGTAGGGAGCTTTTCACTTCAAGAAAAACAACTGACAGCATTTGTTGCTAATGAAAAAATTTGAGCTTTCAAGGAATAATTAGAATTTTGGAAGATGTATGTCTGCAACCATGAGCTTGATAGCTTTCCAATATTTGAGTACTTTTCTAATGGGATTCATGGTGATATTAGCTAAAGTGATTTTTTTAATATTATATAATAAAATGTGTGAATATTTAGAAAATCTGCATAATTCAGTGAACTAATATTTTCAAAATGACCAATACATAATGTAACCAAAATTGTGCATGGGGAAATGATTCATTCAAAGTACTGCATGGAATGTTAAATTTTTTTAATTGACCAATAAAAATTGTGTATATTTGTGTTCAACATGATATTTTGAAATGTATGAACATTGTGTAATGGCTCAATTGAGCTAATTAATATATGCATTACCTAACACATCATTTTTGTGTTGAGAACACTTAAAATATATTCTTTTAGCAATTTTCAAAATACAATACATAGTTATTAATCATAGTCACCATGTGTTGTGCAATAGATCTCTTAAACTTATTCCCATTATCTAACTGAAATTTTGTATCCTTTCACCAATATCTTCACAACCCCTCCAACTCCCCATCCCCTGATAACCACCATTCTACTCTCTACTTTTATGGATTCGACTTTTGTAGATTCCACATGTAAGTGAGATTGTGTGGTATTTGTCTTTATGTGCCTGGCTTACTTCACTTAACCCAATGTCCTCCAGGTTCATCCACGTTGTCGCAAATGACAGGATTCCTTCTTTTTTTGAGGCTGATAGTATTAATTTGTGTTTATATACTACATTTTCTTTATCCATTCATTTATTGATGGATACTTGCATTGATCCATATCTTGGTTACTGTGAATAATGCTGAAATGAACATGGGCAGGCAGATCTCTCTTTAACTGATTTCATTTCCTTTTGATATACACCTGGTAAGGGAATTGGTAGGTCATATGGTTGTTCTATTTGTAATTTTTTGAGGAACCTCTATATTATTTTCCATAACGACTTTACTAGTTTACATTCCCACCTTTTCTCTACATCTTCACCAACACTTAACTCTCGTTAAGTTGTAAAATGATATCTCATTACAGTTTTGATTTGCATTTCTCTGATGATTACTGATGTTGAGCATTTCTTTTTATTTACCTGTTGGCCATTTGTATGTTTTCTTTTGAGAAATGTGTATCCAGGTTCTTTGCCCATTTTTTAGTCATTTGTTTTCTTTTTTTTTTTTTTACATTTTATTTTATTTTGTCAATATACAATGTGGTTGATTATTGTGGCCCATTACCGACACCTCCCTCCCTCCTCCCTCTCCCCCTCCCTCCCAACAACCTCATATCTGTTCACTTGTTATATCAACTTTAAGGAATTGTAATTGTTGTGTCTTCTTCCCTCCCTCCCCCAGTTTATTTGTGTATTTATTTATTTATTTTAAGCTCCCACAAATAAGTGAGAACATATGATATTTCTTTTTCTCTGCCTGACTCGTTTCACTTAATATAATACTCTCAAGGTCCATCCATGTTGTTGCAAATGGCAGTATTTCATTCTTTTCTATAGCAGAGTAGTATTCCATTGTGTAGATATACCACATTTTCGGTATCCACTCATCTGATGATGGACAATTGGGCTGGTTACAACTCTTAGCTATTGTAAATGGTGCTGCAATGAACATTGGAGAACAGGTGTACCTTCGACTTGATGATTTCCATCCCTCTGGGTTTATTCCCAGCCAGAGCAATCAGAGAAGAGAAGGAAATAAAGGGCATCCAGATTGGAAAAGATGAAGTCAAAGTGTCCCTGTTTACAGGTGACATGATACTATATATCAAACAGCCTAAAGCCTCTACAAAAAAAAAAAAAAAACTCTTGGAGTTGATAAATGATTTCAGCAAAGTTGCAGGATACAAAATCAACAAAAAAAAATCAGTAGCATTTCTATTCTCCAATAGTGAACATGCAGAAAGAGAAATCAAAAAAGCTTGCCCATTTACAATAGCCACCAAAAAAATAAAATACTTAGGAATAGAGTTAACCAAGGATGTGAAAAATCTCTTCAATGAGAACTACAAACCACTGCTGAGATAAATTAAAAGGACACAAGAAGATGGAAAGATATCCTATGCTCTTGGATTGGAAGAAACAACATTGTAAAAATGTCCATATTTCCCAAAGCGATATACAAATTTGATGCAATCCCCATCAAAATTCCAAGAACATTTTTCACAGAAATGGAAAGAACTATCCAGACACCTATATGGAATAACAAAATGCCATGCATAGCCAAAGCAATTCTGAGCAAAAAAAAAAAAAAAAAAAGAGCTGGAGGCATAACACTAACGGACTTTAAACTATACTACAAAGCTATAATAACCAAAACAGTATGGTACTGTCATAAAAACAG